>NC_143586.1:18645974-18932516 GCF_048544385.1 Mastigoproctus giganteus | reverse complement strand
CGTTTCTTTGTATTTTTGTTGGTGAAATGTGAGGAGGATTCTTCTTGAAATTTCCTGCGTGGACTCCACGAGGTTTCTTTAGAACTTTAGATGGAAGCTCATCCTTTATGCGTGTCACCCAGAAGTTTTAGGTGATGCCCTTGAAGTAATGAAGAAGGGATGTCGTTTGTTCCAATTGAAGCAGGAATCAGTAGTTCTGAGAGTGTGTTTGGTTCAAGTATCCTTGATTTATCTTGATGTTCACAAGGCCGGTTAATTAGGTGTGTTCCAGGGTTCCTGGGGATGACGCAAAGGAGAATCTTGTGCCACAGTCTCCACTGGATGGTTCTATTAGATTTGGCATATTCCATCTGTCCGTAGGAAGATTCAGAAAACCGTTCAATTGTGGTGGTCTGCATGCTGAGATGGAGCAAAGAAATACAGATGGAAACAGACTGCTAGAGAAAAAGAGGAGAGAAGAGATACAGAAGATAGAATGAGAGTTAGAGAGAAAGAGCAGAAAATGTGGAAGACAGAAAGAGAGTATTAGAAAGAGCAGAGAGAGAAGAAATACAGAAGCCCGAAAGATGATGTTAGTGTTAGAGAGAAAAAAGCAATACAGAAGATGGAGAGCGCGAGAGAGAAGTACAGAATATAGAGTGTTAGAGAGAAAGAAGAAATAGAGAAGATGGAGAGAGCGAGAGCGAGAGCTAGAGAGAGAACTAGAAAAGAAGGAGAGTACTGGAGAAAGAGAGAGAATAAGGAAAGAAAGAGAACTATCAAGTTACAGAGAGTTTTGCAGAGAGAGAGAGAGAGAAAGAGAGAGAGAAGGAAATAGAAACACAGAGAGAAAGCAAGGAGCGAGGAAAACAAATAGAAAGGCACAGAGAGAGGGAGAAAGAGGAAAGGAAATACAGAAAGAGAGAATTATAGAAGATACAAAGAGGATGTTTCGGAGAAAGAGAGAAAGAGAAAAACTAGAGAAGGCGGATCGTAAATTTTAGAGAGAGAGAGAGAGTGGTAAAGATATAGAAACAAAGAGAGAAGTATGAATTGGAGAAGTTAGAAAGAGAGAATTAAACAGAAAAAGTAGAGGGAGAGCAAGACAGAGAGAGGAAAATGGAAACAGAAAGAGCAAGAGGGAGATAGTGAGATAGAGAGAGAGAGAGAGAGAGAGAGAGAGAGAGAGAGAGAGAGAGAGAGAGAGAGAGAGGGAAAGGTAGTAAGAAAGAGAGGGAGAGAGAAATAGAGAGAGTCACAGCAAGAGATAGTAAGATGGTGAGGGAAGAGCGAGAGAGGGAAGGGAAAAGGTTAGTGAGCGACAGAAAGGTAGCAAGAATTGATGAGTAAGTGAGTGACAGGAGGAGGGAGCGAGAAAGAAAGAACAAGAATAGAGAGAGAGAGAGAGAGAGAGAGAGAGAGAGAGAGAGAGAGAGAGAGAGAGAGAGAGAGAGAGAGAAAGAGAGAGTTGGTGACAGACAAACAGACAGAAATAGAGAGCTCATAGAGGACAATTAATCAAATGAATTTTGAACTCCTAATCGTTGTTGAATAATGGTTGGTTGGAAGCAAAATTACATGGAATGCCCAATAAAGAGAGAGAGAGAGAGAGAGAGAGAGAGAGAGAGAGAGAGAGAGAGAGAGAGAGAAAGTGGTCCGATTGTTGTATTGCGAGCATGGAGATGGAAAGATGGAATATCTCTCAAGATATTTGACACCACTCTACTGCTGGGGTGCAAATTTACATTGCACATCTGCGAAGATGTTTGTTGAGTTGCATTAAAAAATTGACACTAATTCTTGGAACTTGTAGTTGACAGGAGTGTTATGTGGGAAAGAGAGCACACAAACAAAGAACGAGCGACGAGTGAAAGAATTAGAAGAGATGGAGAGTGCTAGAGAGAGAGAAAGAACTAGAGAAGACAAAGAGAGAGAGAGAGAGAGAGAGAGAGAGAGAGAGAGAGAGAGAGAGAGAGAGAGAGAGAGCACTTCTTAGTTTCAAAGTGATTACATCTTTCGCACTGAGAGGCCTCTTTCAGTCGAAACCTGCCTCATCACTCACTCACAACTGGAGGGAACTTTAAAAGCAGTAACTCCTGCAAAAATATTTTTCATTTATTGCTTTAACTTTAATAAGTTTGTTAAGAACGATTACTGCTCCAACTTCGCTGGCGTTTCTCACCGACGCGCTGCCTAATTCGTGCCACTCGAAGTCGCTTTTAACTCTGAACACAGCCACCCGTTCTTCGGGAGTGAGTTGCCATGGTAACGGCCATCGGGGGAAATCAGCGAATGAGAAATACGGAATTTATCTGTAAAGACAAACACTCTTCGAGTTTGATGACGAACATAAACAGGCTATTCGCTATTCAGAGAGAGAGAGAGAGAGAGCAAAAGCGTACTTTCCATATTTGGAATGCTCATTCCTTGCGAGCCAAAGATCCTATTGGTTTCTGATGAATTCGATGGCTTCTGGAAGCTTCGAGTATCGTCTCTTCAGGCAATATTGCCACACTTCTGTACAAGAAGATATATTATTGAGCATCGCTAAAATACCTCGATGAGTTGCGGACTTAATTGCTTCCTAGCAATGCTTCCATCCCTACTGCCATCCCATCGACTGCAGAACCAGATGAAGAACATTAAAACATAATCGAAAGCAACGTGGAGTTCCAATACTGTGGATAAAGTACTGTATTTAGAGAAGATACACTAATGGACTTTAACCTTTTCGAATTGCGTTTTTAAGTTTAATCTGCTGAAAATTTTTCTCAATATAGGATTTTTTTATCTTTGGAAATATTCTTCCGTCTTGGAAAAACTTATCTTTAGAAAAATTCTGATCTTAGAAAAATTTTTCATCTTGGATAAAATTATCCTTCTTTGGAAAAAAATTGTTTCATAGTTTTCCAGCATCTTTGGAAAAGCAACTTTCGCGTCTCAGAATGAAGAATCTTTGAAAAAATATCGTCCCTTACATCCAGAATCCGGGGAAAATTTTTATCTATTATTCCAGTATCTTTGGAAAAAATTTACTTTATTAGCATCCTAGCATATTTGGAAAAATTTTGTTGCTTAGCATCCAGAATCTCTGAAAAATTTTCTTTCTTATCATCCAAAATAATCTGGGGGAAATTTCATTTAGTATTCCAGTATCTTTGGAAAAGTTTACACATTAGCATACAATGTCTTTGGAAAAATTTCGTTTTTCAGCATCCAAAATTTCTGAAATTTTTACTTTCTTAGCATCTTGAATAATCTCTGGAAAAATTTACTTATTTCCAGTATCTTTGGAAAGATTTAATTTCTTATCATCCCAGCATCTTTGCAAAAGTTCGTTTTTCAGTATCCAGAAAGTCTGGAAAATTTTACTTCCTTAGCATCCAAAATAATCTCAGGAAAAATTTTAGTATTCCAGTATCTTTGGAAAAGTTTTCTTTCTTATCATCCCAGCATCGTTGAAAAAATTTTGTTTCACAGCACCCAGAATCTCTAGAAAAATTTACTTTTAGCATCCAGATTAATCTCTGGAATAATTTACTTAGTAATTCAGGATCTGTGGAAAACATTTATTTATTAGTATTCAACATCATTGGAAAAATTTTGTTGCTTAGCATCCACAATCTCTGAAAAAATTTACTTTCTCAGCATCGAAAATAATCTTTGAAAAAATATATTTAGTAATACAGTATATTTTGAAAAAATATTTAGTATTACAGTATATTTAGAAAAAAATATTTAGTATCATATTTTGAAAAAATATTTAATATTTTATTTAAATACTAAATATTTTGAAAAAAATATTTAGTATTCTGGAATTTTTGGAAAAATTTATTTAGCATTCCAGTATCTGTGGAAATATTTACTCTCCCAGCATCTCTAGAAAAATGTACTTTCTTAACACCCAGAATAATCTCTGGAATAATTTACTTATTAATCTAGTATCGTTGGAACAATTTGCTATATTATCATACATCTTTGGAAAAATGTTTCTCATCATCCAAAATCTCTGAAAATTTTTACTTTCTTAGCATCTTGAATAATCTCTGAAAATTATACTTTCTTAGCATCTTGAATAATCTCTGAAAATTCTATTTCTTAGCATCTTGAATAATCTCTGAAAATTTTATTTATTTCCAGTATTTTAGGAAAGATTTACTTTCTTAGCATCCCAGCATCTTTGGTAAAATTTCATTTTTTCAGCATTCAGAATCTGGAAAATTTTACTTTCTTAGCATTCAAAATAATCTCGGGAAAATTTTATGTAGTATTCCAGTATCTTTGGAAAAATATATTTAGTAATTCCAGTATCTTTGGAAAAATATATTTAGTAATTCCAGTATCTTTGGACAAATATATTTAGTAATTCCAGTATCTTTGGAAAAATATATTTAGTAATTCTAGTATCTTTGGAAAAATATATTTAGTAATTCTAGTATCTTTGGAAAAATATATTTAGTAATTCTAGTATCTTTGGAAAAATATATTTAGTAATTCCAGTATCTTTGGAAAAATATATTTAGTAATTCCAGTATCTTTTGGACAAATATATTTAGTAATTCCAGTATCTTTGGAAAAATATATTTAGTATTACAGTATATTGGAAAAATATATTTAGTAATTCCAGTATCTTTGAGAGAGTTTACTTTCTCATCATCCCAGCATCTTTGGAAAAGTTTGCTTTCTTATCATCCCAGCATCTTTGGAAAAATTTGGTTTCTCAGCATCCAGAATCTCTAGAAAAATTTACTTTCTTAGCATCCAGAATAATCTCTGGAATAATTTACTTATCAATCCAGTATCTTGGAAAAAATTACTATATTAGCATACATCTTTGGAAAAATTTCGTTTCTCATCATCGAGAATCTCTGAAAATTTTACTTTTTTATCATCTTGAATAATCTCTAGAAAAATTTACTTATTTCCAGTATCTTTGAAAAAATTTAGTTTATTAGCATCCCAGCATCTTCGGAAAAAGTTTATTAATATCCATGTCTGTAAAAATTTCAGTTTTCAACATCCAGAATCTCTGAAATATTTCTTTTGTTAGCATCCCAGCATTTTTGGAGAAATTTATTTTCTTAGCATCCCAGCATCTTTGAAAATTACTTTCTTAGCATCCTGGCATATTCGAAAAAAAATTACTTTCTTACTGTCCAAGCATCTTTGGAAAAATTTGCTTTCTTAGCATCCCACAATCATTGGGAAAATTTCATTTCTTAGCATCCAGTATCTTCGTACATTTTTTTTAAAAATTTCTCCAGAGATGGGTATAGCAAGAAATAAAATCTTATCTAATTCTTGAAGTCTTTCTTTTCAGCCATGTTTGCTGTTTGGGGATATCATTTTAATTTTGCTATTCACACCTAGTAATGACATTTAAAATATATTTTTTTTTGATTTGGGATAATCATTTTCAGAAACGTAGTTACTTTTCTTCACTTCCCGGGTTCGCACTCTTTTAAACGAATTTTGCATCTGAATTGGATCTTGCAGTAAATTAATTTTATTTGAATATTTACAGCTGTTGTTCGAGTAAACAGCATTTTGCTTTGTGGGTGCAAACCAAATTTAATTATGTAAGCAGATTAATTATTAAAGTCCACTGAAATTCAAAGCATTTTTATTGAATTAATAAAAAAACAGGAGATAAAAAATTCTCAAATTAGATTTTCAGAGATATCTCAATAAGAAATGAAGTACTTTTATAAGAAAAGATATTTAATTTTGCATTAATTTCTTTTAATTAGCCTCAAGTTTACCAAGTGAGTACCGAAACGCAGAATTGTATAAAGATACCACTTATAAAAATCTTGTGTGCATGAAAGAGTAAATGTATAATTTTATCTTTCTTGAATTTTTAAAGATGCACAAATAAACCTTTGTATAAATACTGAGGCAGGTTTTAGACTCTAATATTAATTTTTATTTAATTTTAGTTTTAGACGCAGCGTATTAATAATTAAAATTAATTTAAATTATATTTTATATTTTAGTTACACATTAGAATAAAATATTCCAAAATTTAGTAACACAAATGTTTCGATTTAAGTTTAATTTATTAAATTTTAATTTTTAAAATTAATTTTAAATTAATTAAAATGTAAACATAATTAATATTTGATTTCATAATCAATTTTTAATATTTTATTTTTTAAAATTTATTCAATATATTTAATTAATTTTATTTTCATTTTAACTTATTCTATTTTAACGTATTTTTAATATATTGCAGGCTAGCATGAGTGTTTAAATTTTAAGTTTAATTTATTAAATTTTAAGTTTTAAATTTAATTTATTACATTTTAATTTTTAAAATTAATTTAAATTAATTAAAATGTAAACATAATTAATATTAAATTTTCAAGTTAAATTTTAAATTATAAGATTTTAATTAAATTTTAAATTTAATTAAAAAATTAAATATAATTGATATTTGAATTTGCAATTAATTTTTAATATTTTATTTTAAAATTTTATTCAATATATATAAATTAATTATTATTATTTTTATATATAACTTATTCTATAGTGTTCTTAAATACAATATAGGCTAGCACGAGTGTAACCTGTTCCTTACACCATATTGTTAGACCATAGAACTTTTGAACATGTTATAACATGTCAAGACGAGTTTTATTTAAGCGACACATTTAAATAAAATATTCCAAAATTTAACAATACAAATATTTCAATTTATATGAGTTTAAATTATTAATTTAATAAACTTTAATTAAAATTTTAAATGTAATTGATATTTGAATTTTCAATTAATTTTAATATTTTATTTTTAAAATTTATTGAATATATTCCATTAATTAATTTTATTTTATATTTAAGTTATTCAATAGTGGTTTAAGTGTATTATAGACTAGCACATCGCACAACATGTATTATAAGAACATAGAATTTGTTTTGAGCATGTTATAACTTGTCAGAACGTGTTATATTTTAACTAAACATTTAATAAAATATTCCAAAGTTGACTAATGCGAATATTTTAATTTTTTAAAGTGTATTTTATTAAATTTAATTTTAAATATATTTTAGATTAATTAAAAAATTAAATATAATTAATATTTGAATTTGTTATTAATTTTGATATCTTATTTTTTTTAATAATTATTCGTCGTATTTAATTAATAAATTAAATTTTTATATTTAATTTATTCTATAGTGTTTTAAGTATATTATATGCTAGCACATTTTCCATTTGTTAGCCTATTAAATTGACATTCTCCATGCACAACCCAGAACATGATGAGAATGTGTAACTTGTTTTGGACATGTTATAACATGTCAAAACATGTCTGAACACATAAACAACTAAACTATTTTGACTTTGCCAGTAAAACTTAACTTTCCCGCTTTATTTGAAGTTAAAATCTCTCCTACTTTTGAGAGAGAGAGGGAGAGAGAGAGAGAGAGAAAGAGAGAGAGAGAGAGAGAGAGAGAGGCTACATTTTTTATCGACATCGTAGATTAAAAATTCTCCATTTCATATAATCTTCTTATTGAGTATAATCT
This sequence comes from Mastigoproctus giganteus, assembly GCF_048544385.1. Lineage (NCBI taxonomy): Eukaryota > Metazoa > Arthropoda > Arachnida > Uropygi > Thelyphonidae > Mastigoproctus > Mastigoproctus giganteus. The sequence continues at coordinate 18,925,010 of NC_143586.1, read as the reverse complement.
TCTAAGATTTGAAGAGGATTATAAGAAGATTATGAAAGTCTTGTCTTTACCAAAGCCTTTTGGTCTTTATTTTCCTTATCAGCTTTAAGTTTAATGAATCTCCAGGGATGCTAATCCCATCCAAAAAGTGATTTCAATGATACCACTACACCTTTTTTTCCTTAAATCATCCGCCATGTTGTTATACTCGTCATTCATGTTTTTTTTTAACCAATCTCCTGCAACTTCTTGAATTTTAAGATGCAAGAATTTGAAGTGGTTGTTTAAACTTTAAGGATTTTTCGTGGATTAAAGAGGATTAAGATATTACCATAATTCCTTCTTTGAGTGATATGTATGCTTTATTTTTAACGGATGATGTGGAACGGAATTTTTTTGGATGCCTATACTTGCAAAAATCACGAAATTTTAAATGTATTAATTAATAATAATTAAATTAAACTTAAATAAAATTAAAATGTAAATAAATAAAAATTAATTAAATTAATACTATATTAATTAATTTTTTCTTATGATATTTTTGAAACACACATTCTCTACGTAATCGATGATAGCCACTCTGATGAAGAACGTTTGAAATTACCCTCGTAACGTATCGCATTTAATAAACATTGTTTCGTATTTTAACTCTTTTGTACTTGCATTTACTGAAAGTAATTTCTACTTTCTAATTATTAACTAAATAATAATTAAATTAAACTTAAATAAAATTAAAACGTAAATAAATAAAAATTAATTAAATTAATACTATATTAATTAATTTTTTCTTATGATATTTTGAAACACATTCTCTACGTAATCGATGATAGCCACCCTGATGAAGAACGTTTAAAATTACCCTCGAAACGTATCGCATTTAATAAACATTGTTTCTTATTTCAACTCTTTTGTACTTGCATTTACTGAAAGTAATTTAAAATTATGACACGGTTAATAAATAATTCTTTGTTTTTAAAAGGATCTGCAACTTAAATGATACAATTTACGTGGTACGAGCAGAATTTCAATTCTCATTTCCCTTTTCAATCCTCAAGTGTTTTCACCAATAGGGTTATTTCCCAACCAGCGTGGAATAACATTACACAGAATGCATAATTTGGGTAAATTGGAATATTTACTAAGCTGTTGAATTTATAAATGACAAATTCGCTGAGCTAATAGAAAATTCAAATAGAAAATTAAAGGAAAAAGAGATTAACTTGTGCATCTGGCTGAAATAAAAAGAAATCTTATTACTTTTATGGGGAAAAAAGTCTTTTCTGCTGTTTTGAGGGTGGATACAAAACCTTTTGGGAGATGCCAAATGAAATCATACAAATAGAGATTTACTATTTCACTCGCTCTTTTCTTATTAAACGTAAGTTGTTTAGTTTTTGTTTGCGTATTAATGAAGTTCGTGAATATTTAAGTAAACAAGGGAAATAAATTTTTTTTGTGCGACGAAGGAAGAAAAGAAAAAAATTGGCGCGTGCTGTGTTTTGTGATTTGCGCAGTTCGATGTGCAGCTATCAATTGATGTAAATCAATCAGAAATTCAGTAGACCTAGCGACATCCAATGCACTCTTGCATAAAGCCAGAGGTTGTGCAGGTTCTACTTTTACAAAGTTACTTCGGTATTGCACTATCTTAACGATTATTAAAACTGTTTTAAATCAAAGGACAGTACCAAGATATAATACACCTCACGTTCACAACGAGTTGCCAAAGTATTGAATCATAATTTTGTTCTATGGCTGATTATAGGTTAGTCGACACATACTGCCCTCTAGAGGGCAGTTTGTGTCGTCTGCATCTTTAGTATTTGTGAACAAAGTAGAGCACCCTCGATTGACACGTCTTTTGCCAGCAATTTGCTTTTACAATGACTTAATTATGCTCGGTGGCCCATAATCTCTTTCTCTTTACAGACTGCAACAAAACTTTCTACGGGGAGGTGAATGTACGCTATCCAATAAGGATCACCGGTCCCTTTCAGCGTTATCTCCCTTTTGTCTGCCTCATCACTTTTGTAGCAGCCGGAAGCGACTACGGGGACATCGTGGAATTGAGATTTCTATCATTTCAGATTGGGGCCCTCGATTTTGCACGGTAAGTGGTGCATATTTCAAACAAACTCCAATTTGATGCCCAACAATACATTTATCTAGTGGTTTCTATTATTTTTCACATTTATTATAGACAACGGAATGTATTAGGTCTGTTGCCAAACAAAACAAACGCGTGGCTTCAGGAATACCGCGTTTGAAGCCATTTTTAAAAATAAGTTTTAACCACTTTAAATTTATAATATTTAAAAATTCCAAATTTAAATTTCTGTGTCACCTTCTATACTTTCTCATAGCAATGGTGGTTTTTCTTCTGCTTGTAAATTTGTTCATATCCTGCCTGTTCCTAAAACAGTGACAAATCCTTTCCATCCAGTTATTTTTCCATTGCACTTCAATTCTTTCTCCAAAATAATGGAGAAATCCATCAACCGCTAACTCCTAAACTATGTTGAAACCTTCCATCTGCTCAATTATCGCGAATACAGATTCCATCTGTTTCGATCCATAGATGATAAACTGTTTTATGTTGCCCATCTTAGGACACATTGAAAGGAAACGTTTGGTGAAACTCAAACAGTTTCAAAGGCTTTCGATGGTCTTTGGCATAAAGGTCTTCTAAAGAAGCTTCCATCTTATGGTTTTCCAACTGTTTTTTGTAATTGGTTATCCAGCTTTCTCTCTGATTGCTCACTACAGGTGATGGTAGATGGCTGTCTTCTAACTTCTCCACTAAGCTGGTGTTCCACAAGGTTTTCCTCTTGTTTATTAAGGATTGTCATCCACTGACTGAAAATCCTATGCATAGTTTTGCTGATGACAGCACCTTGCATTCCATCTTCCAGTTTGAGAAACCTTGCCATGTACAAACAGCTTCAACTTCTTGAATATCCACGAACGATTCCTTAAGTGTGGATATCCAGTGGTAACCAGTCAATATCCTTTTACTGTCCAACTTCACTCATAGAACCAACTTTTCCTCTTCTTCATTCATTCCTCCAACTTCCTTCGCACATATTTCCTGAAAATTAAATTTTACAGAAGTTTAGGTCTAATGTCAACAAGTATATTCTTTTATCTTCACAACCTTGAACTCACACACGGTACTGAGTACTATAGGTTTTAATACCTTTTGTGTTTGGGATTTTCATAAAAAAAAAATAGCTTGGAAAATATGCGAGTAAAGACGGTAATTTTTCTTTTCTGAAATGTAATGAGAAAGCGAGTTAATTATTAACAAGGAAATGTGCCAGTAAATACGGTAATTGTTTTCTGAAATGTTGTATAACTGTATTACCGAGAGAGAGAGAGAGAGAGAGAGAGAGAGAGAGAGAGAGAGAGAGTAATGTGTATTGATTTTATTACAGCCTGTCCATTATGGCTGTTTGTTTCTGTGGAAGTGGAAACATCTGAAAACACATCCCAGTTCATTTATCCACGCAGGCATCTCGAGCTATTCCATCCCATCATGCCTCTGTGCGTTCACTGTTAACAGTCAGCCGAATCCGTTATATAATTTTGCGTGTTATTAACCATTTGTAACCACAACGAGTTTCCTAGGTACTCTAATTATATAATTAACCTAACGAGGAACTTGTCACATTGCTCATCACCAAGTTGCTATAGTAACGATTTATAGGGACTCGTCGGTTTGGCGTAGTCTAGGAAACTTGTCGCGTCTTCTCTTGATCACAATTCGTGCAGCAAATCAGAAATCAGACTTTCTGCGTTTGCGTTCCATCTCACTGGATGCAATTTCTGAATTCTTTATTTGAAGAAGGATTTTGAAAAGCATTCATTGAAACGTAAAGATGCGCTGAATTAATTAGTTTTGTTTGTGTAGGAGACAGCTTGGAAATTTAAATAACTTTTATTTATTTTTTTTTAGTGAAAGTTTAATCTAATTACAATTATTGTTGGCATAATTGCAGTATCGGGGACAGGTTAGGGCCGGCTTCATAGAATTGAGTTCCAGATACAACACTTTAGAAAAATTTTTCTTTGGATTTTTTAGATAATCTTAGGGTTTAATCCGTTAAGTTCTTTAATCCCTTTAAGGAAATGACAGATATTAATTTCTATGGCCCTCCTTTGGAGCCTTGGACTTTTGCGGTACGCCTGTGACATGCGCGTTGGGCTAACTTGTTCCCACTCGCCTAACGAACATAAATCCAGCATTATGGGTTAGATAACCTCTGTTATTTCTCTCTCGGCGATAAGTGCTAATGGAAGTCACCTGCGGAGTGCATTAGCCGTAGTGGATGACTGCGGACTGACGTGCTGACGGACAAAGGTCAACGCACATCCGCAGTACAGCCTTCAAATAATGTAGGTTTTAAAATATGCAAATCTTAAAAGAAGGTTTGATAGGAGACACATAATGAACAAAGTCAGATGAGGGTCAAAGGTCACACGATGGTCAAATAAATGCTAGAGGTCATGTGGCGACAAAATAAACGTCAAAGGTCATATGTGACAACAGAAGAAAAAGTAATTATATTGCGGAAGAAATGAAAGATCGTTTAGGGCAAAGGAGGAAAGGAGGCAAAGGAGGCAAAGGAATTCTTATGAAAGCCAAAGGGTCATATGAAGATCAGAGCCATCCTGAAGGTCAAAAGGTCACACGGAATAGTGTGACCTTTCGACCTTCATGGCTTATTTCGTTTATAATTGTCATATATTCAAAATAAATGTAAAAATTTCTAACTGCATTGAGCGCGTGCTATGAAACGACACTTGGGGCCGGCACCATGTTCGCCTTACCGTAGTTACGCCTCTGTATGAAATTCGAATGAAATGTCGAAGGTCATTAGAATATCACAATTATTCAGCAGTCTAAGTGACCTCTGATCATTTAAGATCGTTAAATTGTCGGAAAGGTCATGTAGGATAGACAGCATGAGTGCAAAGGTCATGCAGGACAGCGGATATGTTCAAAGGTCATTAGGAAAACCGAGAAATTCGTCATTAGGAGAACAGAAGAGTTAAGATAAAGGTTAAAAGGTCATATAGAGGCCGAATGAAATGTCACAGGACACAGCATAATAGCAGAGTATCATAAAGGTCAGAGGCCATATGAACGCCAAAAGAAGTCAAAGGTCATAATCCGTCACATGATGACGGGAGACTACAGAGGTCATGTAGGACAACAGAAGAATTTTGAGGTCGGTATTATAAAGGTCAGGGCCATATGAACGCCAAATAAAATGTCTAAGGTCCTAAAGTACTCTTCCGTCACATGACGATCGAAAATTACGTAGGACAATTGACGAATTTAGAGGTCATTATGATAACAGAAGCGTTCAAAGGTCAAGTAGGATTTTCAGAGACCGGTTGAGCAGCTCTTTGTCTTAACAAAAGCAACATCTTATCGTACGTGGAAACGGAATTTGTTTTACGGCATATCAGCGGCCACAATTCGTCTGATGTCAAAGGTTATGTCAAAAAGGACAAAAGGCATTAAGGAAACGGAATTGGCTAATGTGCAGAAGCATCCCTAATCACGCGGAGTCATTCTTTAAAAGCCAAAGGTTACGCATTTCAGAGGAGCCAAAGATCGCTTTGGAACAAATGTCAAAGGTCGGCAGGGAGTCAGAGGTCAAACGAGCGAGACGGAGATACGAATAATTTAAATATTGCATTTGAATGCGTGAGTGAGTGCCCGTGTTTTCTCCGAGAAACTGATTTCTTGTTTCGTTTGCAGGAACCAAACGCCGGTGTGCCAGAAGGGGTATCTGCAGATCACGGAGAGGCCGACCCGAGGCTATTCTGAAGGACGCAGCAGTAGCAGCTCCACGCTCCAAGACAACTCCCCTGTGCGAACGCAGCCATCGATTTCCAGCAACCCGAGGGACGTGAGCGAACCGTCGTTCGGTCATTTCTGCGGAGACATGATCGGCCGTAGCGTGACCTTCTTCTCCGTCGTCAGCAACGTCAGTCTGTTCGTGGTGGTGCCGAGCAGGGCGTCCATACCCAGCAGTTCGTTCAGTCTCTACCTGACCTACAAATTCCTACCGAGCAAGACCTCCCGGATACGCTTCGGGCCCGAAGACTCCCCCTTCTACACGGGGACCGTCACCCCCTACTCGTACTGCGATCGAGTTCTCGAGAACTGCGACAGGAGGAGGTGCAAGATCCGCTCGCCCAACTTCCCCGGCTTCTACCCCCGCAACATCACGTGCCACTTCCTCATCAGGCAGTCGCAGGGTCCGTCGACGAACCGCGAGGCCCAGATCGTGCTGCACCAGCGGAACGAGTACAAGATCTCCATCTACACGGGCAGCTCCACCACGGCCAGCTTCCCCCGGAGGATGCTCACCACGGACTGCTTCAGCGACGTGGTGCGAATCTTCGACGGGCCCAGCGTGAAGTCCCCGCTGCTGATGGAGTTCTGCGGGGCGGGGGCCTTGCCGGAGATCACGTCCAGCGGACCCGAGGTGCTCGTGCAGCTGTACAGCGCCCCCTACCAGCTGCTCTACAACTCCCACATTGAACTGGACGTCCACGTCCGGTTGGTGGACGCCAACGAGTTCCGGCTGGAGAACGGACGGTGCGTGTTCATGACGGACGGGTCACGGCAGAGACGCGGAGTCATCTACAGTCCTCGCCACACCGTTCCCCGCAACACCACGTGCACCTTCCACCTGACCGGGACGTCCCAGTACGACCGCATCTGGCTGTACTTCGTCTCGTTCTTCATCATGGAGAAGCCGCAGATGTACAGCGTCGAGACGTGTTCGGTGGGCAAGCTCGAGATCTACGACTCGCCCCCGACAGTGAGACACGTCGGAGGGGTCGCCAACGTCAGCTCCGTGGAACCCGCTTTCTGGTTCTGCGAGAAGTCGAGTCCTAGAATGTGTGTGCGCGCGGCCGACCACCCCAATTATCTTCCACTCCGTCCATGCGAGGTGCACTCGGAGAGTTACCTCTCTTCCGGTCCGGAAATGACGTTGAAGCATCGCTACTTCAGCAACTCGGAGGTCGTCAGTCTGAGCAGCTCTTTCGTGGCCCGCTTCGAGTTCGTCTACATGAAGCAGGAGGGGGTGGCGATCAACAACTCCGAGTGCGACCGCAGATTCGACAGTCGACTTCTGCCGAAGGGAAGGTTCTCCAGTTCGCGCAACGTCTTCTTGTACGGCCGAGGGGGCAGGGAGAACGTGTCGTGCATGTTCCACTTCGTGGGGCTGCCATCAGAAAGGGTGAAGATCACGCTCACCAAAGTGCGTCTCAAGACGGAGTTCTGTGCCCATTACTACGACCACGCGTTGCACCGCCACGGCTGCAACGTAACCTTCGACGCTTCCCGCAGGAGGGCGCTTCTGTACGCTGTGGAATTCTGGGAGGGACATTCGTCTCCTTTGGGATGCTTCTGCAACGTGTCTTCGGACATCTCGAGACCGCTCGTTCTGGAGTCCTTCGTGAGCAACGTCAAGGTCACCTTCGCTGTGACCGGGATGACCCCTTTCGAGGACTTCAATGACTTTGGATTCGAGGGGTTCTTCGAGTTCTTCAACACGTCTCTCTGTGATACGGGCTTGCAGAAGAAAACTGGACTCAGCGAAGGAGTGCTGATCTTTGGAGCGCCATCTGCCGTCAGAACGCTGGAACTACCGTTACGATGTCGATGGTTCGTGGAAGCGGGGCCCCATAAATACCTGTACATGAAGTTTCGGGGGTTGAACAGCTCCTCTGACTGTAAGTTTGGCAACAGGTTGGTTGTGTATCTGGAAACCCATTTGAAACCTGTAGCAAGCGCATGCGTGGACGATAGCTTAAACGAACAGGAATTCGATATATTTTCCATATCCTGGTACAACGAATCCCGCACCGAAAGGGGATGGAATCCCTACAGCCGGGATCGTTTGTTCATTGAGATTTTAGCCTCCCAACCGGGGATGTTTAGTGTACAATGGTTAGAAGTGACGAAACCTTTTATAAGAACCCATTCCGGACAGACCTTGAGAAACGTCAACTGTCTTTTCGAATGTCCCGAAATCAACGCCTGCATTGATCCCGAATTGTGGTGCGATGGAAGTACGCATTGTCCATCGGGTTACGACGAAGCCCCAGAACACTGTAAAAGATTCCCTACAATCTACGTCGCTGCTGGAGCAGCGGGGGGATTTGTCACCTTGGTGGTAGGCCTGGCCATCATCAAACATCTCTGCAGTCGAAGAGTGAAGTCAAAAAACGTGAGGCGGGTCCCAACAGAAGACTTTCAGATGGAAAGTCCAATCGCTTGACCACAAAACGATGTTAGCTACATACACACATTAAGTGCCTCCATGAAAATATATTTATTCTCAGTTACACGTGGACATGGTGGAGTTATTTTTCATGTTCCAATCAGTCACTGGCTCAATGTATATGATATTGTTATTTTTCCAAATCTCTGACCATGTGGGAAGTAAGTGGAGACACTCAAAACCAAAAGGTGGCTTTTTATATACGAACTCGATGGATTTATGGTTACTCGTGAGAAAGAAACTTCCCTTCTAACTAATTTATTTGTTATAAACTGGAATTCAAGGGGTTCTATGTAAACTCAGACCTGAAGACATGATGGTTTTTGAACATCTCATTTTCGATAATGTTGAAATAAATTTGTAAGTTTGTGGATTTTTCCTTGTGTATCATATATTTTGGACACTGAGTCAACACAAACATCACTTTTCGCATTGCCAAGCTGGTGGGTGTTGTTCCATCAACAACTGAACTGGTACGATTACATTGAGTTGCCATTTCATTAGGTACACTACCCTGTTCATTAAATATTGAAGTTATAAAACAGGAGGAGATGGCACAAGTATTGAGTCCATCCATAAAAAATCTTTATGGATCTTTTATGGTCCATCCACAAAAAGTGTTTATGGTCCATCTACAAAAAATGTTTATGAATCTTTGATGGTCCATCCATAAACATTTTTTATGGATGGAAAAATTAAAATCTTTATTTGACGTCCAGCTTTTTCAAATTGGAAAAATTGTCGAACATAACTTCTATCCAATCATTAAATTTATATATTTACTTGCGCGAATATTATTCTCAGAGACTTACCTCTCTTATGATTCCTAGATGGCCTACACCAAGAATGGTATTAAGTACAGGGACAGCGGCGGAACAGCAAATAAAGGGGATTAAGAGGCTGAGAGAGAGGTGCACATTTGCGGTTCCAACAACCTACTCTGATTTATCAAGCTGGTGGATGTAGTTCCATCGACAATTGAACTGGCACGAATAAATTGAGTCTTCACTTTATTAGGTACACTACCCTTTCCGTTTTGTACCATAAGGAGGTGGGCAAATACAGTAATTATAAAACAGGAAAATATATCACAAGTATTGAGTCCATCCATAAAAAACTCTTTGTGGATCCTTCGTGGTCCATCCAGTCCATCCATAAAAATTCTTTGTGGATCCTTCATGGTCCATCCATAAACCATCTTTATGGATCCTTTATGGTCCATTCATAAAAATCTTTTTGGATGGAAAAGTTACAATCTGGAAAAGATGTCACTAGTATTGAATCCATCCATAAAAAAACTTTGTGGATCCTTTATGGTCCATCTATAAAAATATGTATATTGATAACAAATATAAACCTATTGTTTTTAAAAACCTTTTAAAAGCACAGAAATCCAGTGGTAAATACTGATTTTAGGATGGGAAGGAATAAGAGGCGAATATAAATAAAAATTGCACTTTTCTAAGAAGAAGAAGAAGAAATACCAGTAATGCAACTCACATAGTTTCTTAATCTCCTGCTTAATGAGTGTTCAACTGACTGTCTGCGCTCACTCACAACCAGGGAACTAAGCTACCCGACTGTCCAATGACAGATGGCTTAAATTCTCCTAATAGATGCTTATGAGACTGTACCAAATACTCTATCGAACAGTATTTACTATTAATTAAATTTTAAAAATTAAAACTTTTAGCATCCATTTGATATACACTAAGTGGCCAATTTATTAGGTGTGCTACACTAATAGCGAGTATTACCAACTTCAATCGCACTGTTTCAAGTCGACCTATGGACTCAACCCAATTGAGCATCTGTGGAACTCGTTCCACAGATGCTCAATTGGATTGAGTTGCGTGTATTGAGCAGGCCAACGGTGTACGATGAAGTCACTTCTATGCTCGCGTAATCATCATGAGACAAACGGTATGGCGGAGGACTGCAACAAATAGGCTGTGGCATTTACCACACATTATAAGATCTTCAGTGTTGACAACTAGCGTGATGGATTCCTGGAACAATAGAGCAGGAATTCATTGGACCAGATGACCGTTTCCAGTCCTCAAACGTCAGCATAATTCTTACCTTCTGTTCAATAGAATTCAACCAAACATCTCCTGGTATCTCAAACAATGGTGGTTTCAGGAGGTTTCAAATTTGAAATTCTGCTATTTCCAGCCCAAATTTGAACTCAACATCTTTGACATATTTTGAAACAAAAACTAGAGATGGATGGAGCAAGATTTCAATTTTAGTTTATACGACCGTGATCAGGTACGCTATCCAGGACCACATTCAGTTCAAAGGATTCGTATCGTGGTACTCTGGGGTCCTCCCATATAAGAAAAAATTAATTAGACGTAACAGAAGAGTCCAAAATGGGTTGTGCTTATAATTTGGGCATCCATCTTGTTTGAAGACAGTCAATTGAAATAACCACCCACGCATCAAAGCATCCTATTTTATGGTTGATGACGTCAGCAGAAAAACTGAACACCGACCGGGTCTGGTAATTTATTCTTGATTTCTTGATATATGCTGTGACCACAACCGACGAAATCTAAATGTATCAGAAGGCATCTGGGGGTATAATGGCCGCCCTTAGGCGAAGAATCCTTAGGGCGGCCATTAATAAGATAGATCATAAAAAGTACTATATGTTATACCCGAAATTACAGAACCAGTAATAATATTGAGGTATTGGAGTTTCAAGGAAATAAAATGCTCTCTTCGTCTCCAAGGTTCCAAGTAGATCAATCATCAAACCGGATGCTTTAAAATATTCTTCGCAGAAGTTCCGATCGTGAGTGTCGCCATATGGACATTTCAGAACGCATATAGAAGCAGCTTAAGAAAAAGATCTTGTTTTACTTTGTGAACGAGGACATTTTGATATTCCATCCGTCGCGTATGCATTGTGACAATATTGTACTTTCTCCACACGCCACCACCTTATCAACCGAAATTTCCCCTTAGAGACGGCCCCATCAATTCGTACTAGTAACGTACACAAACGAGATCAGAATACCAATTGGGCCCTTCGCTTTCGTGAGGCAATGCCACCAGAATTCTAGTGGCAGACACATCAGACAGTGGCACAAGAAGAATATTATCAAAATGGACCTTAACAACCCTTCATCACACATATAATCATATGTCATCAGTATTCTGGGGATGGACACTTTACTATAATCTGAAAAATACTGCTCATTATTGAGTTAATCTAAGCTGTACTCTAAAATTTAAAATTAAACTTCTGTAAATTCAATTAAAAATTAAAATTCTGTGTTTTATTTCATTTTAAGACCCCGCTGAAAAACAGATATTTGAGATAACAGACTCATCCTTAGTTCCAGCATCTACCGTGATTGCTGGCCATATAATATACGCAATAATTTAAAGACACAGTACACCAACGTCCCTTAGTTACCTTGGCGCAAGAACAAAAATAAGCGTGCTGAGAAACTCAGAAGAAGTAACATTTTAATTCCTCCAGAGGGTGACTAATTTGGACTCTAATTGAAGAATAAGTCCCCAACCCTGGACCAAGATGGGCTTCCTGTTCCGGGAACCCTTTACTGTCACCACTTTCCAACCAGGTGAGCTCCTTTCCTCTTCCTCTTTTTATTCCACTTCTGTCAATCTCCCCCTATTTCCTTTCCAATAAAACTTTATTTTTTCTGGGCTCTCCCTGAAACCCTAGGCTACCTCAGGGTTCACCCCACCAGAGCTATTCCCTCTCACGATCCTAGCCCGCATTCCCTGGGCTGTGACGGAAACTGAGGGTTAGTGGCCAGAAAAACAACACAACCCACACAGACCCAGACAAAAATAGTCAAATTGAAAAACTCGGTTTTTCATCCAGCAAATCTTAAAGTCAAAAACAAGTATAGTAAATAATATTATAAACCAGAAATCATGTCGTCGTTAAGCTACTAGAGGGCGCTTCGAGAGAAGTTCTGTAACTGTTGTCAGTGCAAAAAAGCCCAGACACACGCCGCCCCCTCCCCCCCCAAAAAGAAAACCAAATACCAAAACGTATGCTCAAATAAATTACAAACATTTTTATCCGAAAGAAGTTTCTCCAGCGTCCTCCAAACACATCAAGAAAATTGATGGAGTACCAAGATTTCTTCTAAGATGAAATCCCAACTTGGAAATTCACTACCTGAGTCAGACCCTTGTAATCGTGCAACACGATGAGAAATATTGCCATAGCTTAGCCCATAAATCATCTCCAATGTTTTTAACGCTCTCCAAAGAAAGAAAAAAAAACTTTCTCGGGGGATAAACTTATTTCTGATCATTAAGTCATGGCACGAGACGATATATTGAACGCGTGTTGTCGACTTAAATTGGCGACACGCAAATATTAAAAAAAAAAAAAAAAAGCGCAAAATAGCCCATCGAATTCACAGCCTCCATCTTGTTGTCTACGAAGCCATAAATACAGACTTTCCATCCTGGTTAGAGCTTCCCCGGTAGTCATAGCAACCGCCAGGGACAGACCCGTATATATATATTCATCAATGCACGGAGGAAACTTCACTCGAACGCAGGAGAGAATGGGACAGATGTTGATGGCACTCCTTTATCTGAATGATGGTACTCTGACCGAGGGTCACACAAAGGAGGCGAAAATTCTCGCCGAAACAGCGCGCGCTCTGCCGTCTTCCGTAGATCGACGATGGGCGCGCAATTGCATTAAATTTTGACAGGGACAATAACTGGAGTTTTGCCGACAAAGTCTATCCGGCGTGATAGATTAGGAGGGGGGGGGGAAGAAGAAACGCAAGCGTCCGTAAATCCAACCGTCTGCTTTGAGTGGATTTCCAAGTATGGCAATTGTAATGAGATGGATTATTAATAGATCCAGAAATTTCTCGTTTCGCACGGACACCCCCCCCCCCGTTTACCGAACAGAAGGTCCGGCCCTTGTCACGTGATCGAGAGATGTTTAACCCCCGAAAGAAAAGACAACTCAACACAATAATTCTTGTGGTTGCCGATGAGGACACGTCTCTTGCGTCCTTTTGTAGATTTTAAAAGAATGGGCGTGTTTGACATAAGTCCATTTTTGAAAACTCCTCGATTACAAACCTCGTGTGGTGTTTACTAACTTCGCGCATGTTTAATTAACGTGTAAATAGAAACTTCTGTAGACTTTGTTCGTGGCTAATTGGATGATTCTTTAGAACCGCGTGGTGTGAAAAACATTTAATGAATAATTTAGTTTTGTACAACTACGTAAAGTGTTAATAACCCCTGAAGTTGAAGTTTGCGTAAGAATTTAAATTGGAAATAGCTCAGTAGGGGAATTTTATGCATCACGAGCTTTAAATGAACATAATTAACAAGATGAACAAACGTAATCATAGTCCAATAGAAGCGTAATGGCATACGTTAAGTATGCGCTGTTGTGGTTTCTTAATAATTTTTGATAAGAATAAGTCCTTGGTATGATGCTAATTACCCCATGGCCCCTTAAAAGAAGGCGAAACTTTTGCTGAGGGAGGTGTAACTGTTTTGTGGTAGATAAAGTAACCAGTAAATCGTATTCATGACTTAAAATTGTCAACATTGCATCTTTAAAATGATCTCCTTGTGAGGGTGTGCACATAAGTCCTCACCCTAGTGAATATAGTGAATAGTTGGTGGAATAGATGTCCTCCCCACACTGGGTGGAAAAGATTCAAGTTTAAGTCCCGTCGATGACTTGAGGAATTTTTATTGGTCTTTTTCACAACATGGCCGAGTTAGTCGGTCTCAGAATTTCATTGTTTTTCTTCCTGGAAATTCAGGTTTTTTGTGCAGCAAACAGAAATTCGAGCACAGAAAACGCAATTTACAAACGGTACTTAAAGCGGAATATGGCCTTGGTCGCTGTTGCTCCTAAAACCCTACAGCAACAGTACATAAACCTCCCACTGAGAAAATTGGTGGACAAATTTTTGGTTTAAAAAAATTACAGATTAGATCCCAGCTTTCGTGTTTGACTACAGTATAATTGCCATCTTGTACAGTCTCTGCTGACATCGTTGAGGTGTGTGCGCTCATTGTTGAAGGGTACTTTAAGGGAAAGCTGCCTCAAAGGCACCTTTCCTGTCTTCTGTAATGTTTTGAAATAGCGATTTGCCATTTTAAATCAATGCGATTGCAAAACGCTGTATAAACTTTAAATAACTGGGAAAGGGTTTCAAATAAGGTCTTCTAGAGATTATTCACCTAAAATGCTTTCAGGATGATTAAGTTAATCCTTTGAAAAAAACCTTTCAAGAGATTAAATAGAAGCTATTTCTTTAAAGTATTAGCAATGTTCCAGTCACCGAGCACTTACAGTGGAATGTATTTGAAATTCTACCAAGATCTCGCCAAAGTTCAAGAAGACAAAGGAACGAAGTACATCTCGATGTTGATAAACATTAATTAATTTCTCCTATCGTAAGCTCTTAAAGCTAATTAAAAGAGTTTTCTGAGGATGGCATGTAGGTTGTCGGTACAGCAAAGTTTCTGGAGAGAGAATCTTTGTTTTTGGAAACTCATTCCCTCACCATAGCGCCATTCATTAAAAGCCCAGGCGATGATTGATTATCTCACTATCTGTACCAGTTCTGATTGGGCTTATAACTCCCTCGCGACATCGTTTCTTCTTGTACCTGTCATATGTAAGTGTCATCAGATAGAAATAAATGGTAGCAGCTTAGAAAAGAGGTAGAGCGACACAAACGGAAATTGCCAGGAAAAAACTTCTGTCAACAAAGAGGATAATACATAAAATCTTCCTGAGACGAATGACACCATAAAACCATCTTTAATGTTACTGTTAACAGAAGATGGCATAGAAGAGATTTTTTCTGGTAAGTCTGGAAGAAATATTCATCCATCGCTGTTAGGCCTAATAACCTAGAAGTTTTATATTTCCCATTAAAAATCTAAATTATAATAAAAAAAAAACCATCTTTCTAGATCACGACGGTAGGTGGAGCCACTAGTGACAATTTATCAGTGTCGTAGTTTTATTAATGACACAATTACCACTGTAGGTGGCGCCACCAATGCTCTTTTATTCCTGGACCAATTTATTTATTAATATTTTTATGTTTTGCATTTTTATTAAAAGTAAGGAGAGTTACGACGGTAGGTGGAGCCACTAACAATTTTTTTTATTGGTTGAAGTTATTTTATAAATTTCTTTTTGTTTTATAATATATTTCGTTAAGATTTATGGGAATTACGACGATAGGTGGAGCCACCGATGCCCTGGCAAAAACTTTTAAATATTTATTCGAGGGATAAATAGTATTATAATTATGAATAAATAATATTTAATGGAAATTAATAAATTAATGAATTTCGACGGCAGGTGGAGCCACGATTGCTATTTTATCCCTTGAAATATTTACAAATGCATTAATGTTTTATAAATAACGTTATGTATTAATTGAAATTGCGCCAGGTGGCGCCACCAGTACTAATTTTATACTAGATTTTTCGTTAACATTATTGAGAATTACGACGGTAGGTGGCGCCAACAATGCTCTTTTATCCTTAGACCAATTTATTTATTTATTTAATTAATATCTTTATGTCTTATAATAAAACATTTTTAGTAAGAGTAATAAAAATAATTTTTATTAAGAGAGTTACGACGATAGGTGGAGCCACTGATACTAATTTATCCCCTGACCAAAATTTTTAAATATTTTGTTGAGGTATAAATAGTATTATAATCATGAATAAATAATAATATATTAAAATTAATGAGAGAATTTCGACGGTAGGTGGAGCCACTAATTGCAATCTATTTTTGGCAAAATTATCGGTTGAATTTTTTTAGCATTTTAGGGACTTGTAACTATAGGTGGCGCCACTAATGACAGAACTACATCAGGTAGATGGCGCCACCTATATTAATTTATTCCTCGACGAAATTATTTTATAAATGTCTTTTAATTTTTCAATTCTAATCTATCTTTTCACCAAATTACTGGTTGATTTTTTTTAGCATTTTAGGGAATTAAAATTTTAACGAAAGGTGGCGCACTAATAGGCATTTATTACCGATGGAGATTGCTTCAAAGAAATGTGTGTGTTCTTTGTAAGATAAAAGAAAAGCGCTCATCAACTGAGCAAATATTTGCTTTCGGTCACTATGGTATTTGTTTATCTCGTTCGGCGTTGCAAAAGTATTTTCTTTTCTTTTTTTTTCCACAGTAAACGCAAGAAGTATCGCTAATTAGAGATATTTCTTACGTTTGTGATTCTGACTAAAATACACGTGCCACCATAAAACCAATTTTAGAAGGAAAATGGTTCCCTTCTTCCCTTGTGCACTCTGCAAACATTTAAGTTTGGAAAAGTAAGCAAAGGTGAAAAAAAAAATCCAAAATCCAATTCCACGAAGATCCTCCACATCTTAACTTTCTTTATATTCCCCGCATCATCTACAACCTGAATCATTTCAAATGAAATTGTGAACCCAAAAAACCTAATGGAACAGTCTTAATATTTGTATCAGCCCATCGTATTGAGGCACTGCCTGGTCATATTATTAGACCCATGAGCTCGTTTCCAAGGTCCCAAACTGCTAATGTTGTGGGACAGCTTTGTGCAATGTCAACACCCTTTGGTTGTCTACTTCCCTGATCTCTCTGAGCATAATTGTCAGATGAAATACGCCAAATCCGAGTACATTATTGTAGATGGAACATCACTCTATCCTTAAGAACAAATCTTTTTGGGACAAATTAAACAGCTGGATAAAAAATCCAATATTTTCGAATAGCAAAATTGAATTATCAAATATTTATATTTCGAATCGTTATAAAACCTAATGGAATTTTCTCAATGGTGGTCCATCTTAATGATGCTCTGCTTGGCAATGTTTTCAACCTATGAGCTGGCTTCCAAGGTCCATACCACTAACGTGGTGAAATGATTGTCTGCAATGCCAAAAATCCTTGTCTTCTACTTTCCTTGATCGCTTCTTTACTTTGAACATAAATGTCCAAAAATATACCAAGTCAGAGTACCTGCTCGTCGATAAACAGCTCTACCTTATGAACTGATCTTTTGTACCAAATTAAACAACTGGATGAAAAATCCGATATTTTAAAATAGAAAAATCCATTGAATTTTTATCAAATATTGCTATTTGGAATCGTTATAAAACCTAATGGAACTTTCTTAATATTTGTGTCAGCCCATCGTAATGATGCACTGCTTGGCCATATTATTGGACCAACGAGCCACTCCAAGGTCTCATACCGCTAATATCGCGAGACTGCATTGCAAACATCGTTTGGTTATCTATTTCCCCTGATCAATCTATTTGGAACATAACTGTCAGATGAAATATAATTGAGTACCTGTTCGTAGATAAAACAATGACCTTATGAACGGGTCTTTTTGAGCCAATTAAACAGCTGGATGAAAAACCCGCTATTTTCAACTTCAAATTTAATTGTTATTAACTTTTTATAATTCGGATCACTATAGTCTGAACTATGGTAGGATTATTATCGTCTGAATTTTCATCGGGTTGCTATCGAAACCAAAATGGCCAAAAAATGTTTTTGATCTTTGAACTGTGTAAGTTCAAGCTAGCGTCAGAAGACATTTCGGTGAATGAAAGATATTTATCTAGCAGTCCGGATTTCTAGGGAAAACTGTCTCTTTTATTTTTCTTTTCTCTCTCTCTCTCTTCTCTTCTTTGTGTGGAGTCACTTGGCTAGCCTCTGATTTGGCAGACGAAAGAGACAAAATAAAGTGGCCTTCAAGACCCAGTGAGACGGAAGCAACATTTCTTGCAGGTGATCGAAAAACCGTAACTGATAACCTGGCTGTCTCAGAGGAAACCCAATCGCTACTGCAGCTACACTTTGGACGTTAGCGATTGATTGGTCTTTCTGCTTCGTGTACATTCTGGCAAAGAACTTTCGTTTCCCCTGCGAAGCACTTTTCTCCGCAAAAAAGAGTATCTTTTATCTGTAAGGTTTTTCTTTCAGATTGATAATACATTGAAAAACGTTTTTATTGACCGGAGAAGGACAACCCGAACGTGTTTAATTTTAACTGCAATGGTTTCATCGAAGATTGCAAAAACTTTCGCGCATTTTAAGGCTTCACCTTCTAGTAGGAGAAGCCCAGAGATTGAAGGTTTGATAATTAAAACCGAGGACTGATTCATTTGAAGAAAAACAAGATGCTAGAATGAAAAAAAACTTTTGATCCATACACTGGAGAAATTGCGAGATGTTTGTAGTAGAGAAGATTAAAGTCCAATCTGTTGTAAAATTTCTTCATTTGTAAAGCAAAGAAGAAGAAATCCAATAGAGGACGAAAGCTGAATATGAGGAGGATTGCCCAATATATGAGGCTGCGAAAAGTTGAAAAAGACTGTTCAGGAGTGGGCGAGAGTGTGCGCGATTACCCAAGAGAAGAAAGATCCATCTCGGCCATAGACCCTACCGTTTTGGCTAAAGTGGAACAGCTGGTCTTTGCGTGCATTTTCTGGTCGATTTGCCTGCTTTGCTTTGCTTGACAAAAACCCCCAGTTTATGGGAAAAAATCCTTGCTATATAAGCCTAGTTTCAAATCATCCCGAACTCAAATATTTCTAGGTGAGGGTAAATGCTTATTGACTGCACCTAGTATTGATTCTTCTTATGAGTCTTAGAGGCTTCTTTTTCTCTTTCCTGAAGACGTTATTTTGATTTCCTTAGAGAGCTATGGACTCTGTACACAATTGAAATCCATTCTTCCATGGAACATTATTCCCGCAGCTTGTCCTAAATACCTAGACCATCCAAAAGAGGGCAGTCAGATTGATCTATGACCGGTCACTTTCAGCCTCCTTGCTGTGTACATTTTCTATAGATATTTCTCTGGGCGCAGTTCTTGAGAACTGGTTTCCGCACTTCCAACTGTTTTGTCGAAATCAATTGAAACACGTACCTCAACTAGTCAGCATCCACTCATTGTTCCACTCCAACTCACAAACTAATTTCTCACCTATCCCTTCTAATTCTCTTCTTTGGAATAACCTGACTTCGCATTTATTTCCGATCAATCTTGGAATTGCAATTTACTAGAATTCAAGTCTTTTCAACTTCCAACTGTATGCAAAATTGTAAGATTGGATTCAATTTTTCACTTTTTGGATTACCATGAAAAGTAGTTTGTATTTGATGCCAATTAGTACGTCGAAGAAGTCTTCCTGAGATTCAAAAGAATTCTGGAGATCATAGTAAGATTAACTGAATTCGGAAGGCGAAGATCTACTACATTTTGTCAAATGTTGGTAGTTTCTTGAACAACCAAGAGATGGTGTTGGAAACTGTGGAAACTGCAGATATCCTATCTTGGGGGTATAAAACCCAAGAATAAAAAAAAATAAAACAAAATAAAAGGAAAGTGTTCTTGGCTCCAGCAGACACGCTCAATGATGCCATCTTTTTACCGAACGAAGTGCTTTCTACCATTGGGAAAAATTGGAAGCACATCCAGTTCAGCGACACAGGCCACCGCAAGGGTGTTTTATATTCTCTTTAGCTCGAGAAACGCTGTATAATCTTCGCACATTTTTAAGAAATATTTACTTCTTTTTCTGCTCTGCTAGTTACTGATGTGGACGCAAAGAAAAGGAGAAAGATGGATGATCATCTTAGGTATCATCGTGTTTCAAAGTCTGTGGCCATTGGAGACCCAGTACATTAGTTTCAGGCAGAGAAATATTATCTGCGAAACACAGAATCGATATTGATGCAGACGGCAGGCAGGCTCGCTCTCCGGGGACTATTCAGATAGCCATGCTGTGTCCAAGGTTAAGTACCGAGGAGTATCATGTTGAAAGCATGCGTGATAGACGATACCCCAGTCTTCTATTGTTGCTAGGCTTAGCAAAGAGACTTGAGATAAGACGTTCGAAGACGGAAAATCGTAAGGCGACGTATTGTTATCTTCGTCACCCCACAGTTAATCTCAGAACTCACCACGTGCGCGGTACAGGGTGTTCCAAATATTTGTTAAAGATTATCGTATTGAGTTTTGATTACCTAAAGCTAAAATAAATAGTGGATGCCCCAAAATGAACCTTCCAAACTTTTGGAGTTGATTTTTAAATTGGTATTTTCAAAATGTGTTGAAACTCTTGTTCTTAAGTCGAAAAAAAGCAATAATCCCAGAATCTGTTGTTGTAGTGGGAGTTTAGGAGAATCCAGGACCAAGGTCATATTTCTCGGCGCATATTGTTTGTAAATTGAGTGTGTTGTGTTGTTGACTTTCTGTTTTCCGGATAAAAAATCCGAGTTTCTGGAAGAAAAACCATGCTACCCTCGCCTGAGACTGGCTAACTCGGCCACGTTTTGAAAAAGGTCTATAAAAATTCCTCGGGTTATTGACAGGACTCGAACTCAGGTCTTTTCCACCCGATGTGGGGATAAAGGTGATTCTACCAACAGAGCTACCCATGAAGGCATCCTATCAACTGATAGAAGTGGAGAACGAAAGAGATCTGGAGGTAATTGAACTGAACAGTGAGGATGCCAGGACAGTTCATGGGATTCAGTCGATGGTATGCAGGAATTTTCTCAAAGGTTCAAGGAGGTAATTGTCTTGTTGTATAAGCCAATGGTTAATCCTCATCTTGAGTATTGAATACAGGTCTGGAAGCCTCATATTAGGAAGGATGTGGATTGAGTAGTTTAAGACTTTACTAATACTAATTCGGAAAAATGATTCTATATCTCAGACATTCATTCTCCTGCCATCTGCTGGCAAGTCATTGAAACTTGAGTGGTTGTGCAATGGCGTTTCATTATAATCTTCTCTTTCTATGTTGAACAGGATTCTGCTGAATTATTTCGCTACAGGAATGAGTTCTTTGGAACTCCATGATAAATTTCTTCTGTATCTATTTGAGTTGCTCTGTCGGATTATTTCTCTGAATCATTCCACTCAAAGTCATTCCACCGAATTCTCTTGAGCTTCCCGATTGTTTCAAGCGTACCCATTCCCTTCTAATCTGTACGGAGTTTTACTCTTCTGTTTCTCTGACAAGCAGTAGCCAATGTACATAAATATGTTTGCGTCGTTATAAGGACATCAAGTATGCGCGCGCGACATTGATGGAAAAAGAGCAATAAAAGCTTACGTATGGACATTAAAATGTCCGGATACCAAGATGCTAGTAATAGCTCTGGAGATGTCATTGCTCTCTGAAATCGCATTAGAAATGCGAAAGCCCTTTTCTCTTTAACCGCTCAGACTTTCCTAATGACTTCTTGCGTGTGGTCAGGATTAATGTTAGAACATTATCACAAGTGTTACCAAATCGCAATCTTTTGCGTTGTTAGTAGAAGCGCTCTTAGAAAGACAGTTTTTCTTCAGAAGCGCAAGTCTTTGAACGCAATATTCTGTATTTCGTAATGTGCTTCATTTTATTTTAAGTACTGTACTTAAAGAGGACTAAATACGCTATATTTATTAATAAAGTCGTCTGGAATCGATTCTTCCATTACGAAAAACCACCAGGACAAAATCGCGTCTCCAAATGGAGATGGCATCCTCCACTGCAGACTGATTTCAACCATCCATTTCTTTATTAAAAAATAAAGAAATGGATGGTTGAAATCGGAAACACAGCTCACAATTTCGCGCTTAATAATTTACTCGTTTTAGAAAAGCTGTTGGAGGGATCAATATTCCTCTTCTGATCCCCCAGAATTCACACCCACGCTACACATAATTATATTATTACAGTCCTCACTTGTCTTCGAAGGTCTCAAACGTAAGGTCTCACTTCTTAAGAACTTCAACTACTTATCACCATGGTAACGAAGACAAGGATGCGCGCGTAAGGATCCTCGTAGAGAAGCCCTGCCCTCATTGTGCAGGCCGGAAAAAGGAAATAATTAACAAAGCTAATTTTGAGTCTTATCTTCCATCCGATATACTTGTAGTTTTAATGTAATCCACTCCATTAAGTTGAATAAGGGCAGGGAGCATTTAGTGTTTCCCTTGTGCCTGCGTTCTCATGTGATGGTAGAGTTAGGTAATAGTAATGGATGGTAATAAAAATGGGAAATTACTGATAGTAATCAAAATGAGATTTCTAAGACCTTATAGATTGTGTTTTATAAAGTCATTTTCTTCCTCTGGTCCCTCAGAGCCTAATAAACCTCAATCAAACCCCATTCCCAAGAAGAACCTAGTTACCAAAGTGTAGGTCCGCATCACAGGTGATTTATCGATTCCTGAGGAACTCCACTACCAATTGCAGCCCATTCTGAAGAGTTACCTGTCCTCTATCCTGGAACACATTTGGATTACAGCTATCTTGTTTCCCGATATGTCCCTTGTGGGTAGTACAGTTGGTAGAATCGCCGTCCTCCCACATTGATGGAAAAGATCTGGAGTTCGAGTCCCTTAGATTGACGTGAAGAATTTTTATGGACCTTTTTCAAATCATGGCCAAGTTAATCGGTCTCTGTCAAAAGGAGATCGTCTTATACTCTCAGTTTGCTTGGTTTAAATTGTGGGTTGTAACCTCCGAGAATGCTGAAACTAAAGGTCCTGACCTTCAGTAAATTTGCCTTTAAATTGAGTGTGTTCAGTACACTATAAATCTGTTTTTTCTTGGGATGAAAAACCCATGCAATCCTCTTCAGAAACTCAAGTATCTCCAGCAAGTATCGACTTGTTAAGAACTAGATCAATTTGAAATTACGATGAATACCACGATAAATGTAAAGGTCAATGAACTCTCTGGCTTCTCACATTTTAAGAAGAGCTTCTTTCTGAATTGAAAGAAAAATTAAAAAATTAAGTGAATTCATTTCGGTGTACAAGAAAGAGGTGGATAAACATCTGATGTGCAAGGCAAACAGACTTTCCATTTGTGATTCGGTGTATTTATTCTGAGGCTGGCGTCTGTTTGTCATTTCTTAGGTATTGTGGATTGTAGAAGAATCCTTTACTGACTTGTGTTCACCGAGGTTCCGCTAATTTCTTTCAAAATGTTCAAGGAGTGGAAGAGACAGAGAAAAACCCTCCAAGAAGACGGAGAGAGAGAGAGAGAGGGACAGGAATGAAAGAAAAAAGAAGAAGACGCTCTCACAATGGTTGGCTGGGTGATTAATGATCAGCACGGCTGAAAGGGATTTAACAGGATATCTCCAGTATAGAAAGATAAGAAATGGCTTATCTATTTCTTTACATCAATGTGTGCGGACCCAAATAATGGATGGATGAAGAAAAATTTGTGCCGGACCTTGTTTGGGTTTTTATCGCTTTCAAAAAAAGTTTCTTGGAAAACATTGGTTGTATATCACGTGGGTGTGCGGCACCAAACTTAGTTCGAAGAGAAGAAGAGGCCATTTTGAAAAGTGACCCATTTCTCCAATTTCCTCACAACCAGATTGGTGGTTTGCTGGAAGGAATGAAACGTGGGATGCAAAAGGCAAAATTAAAAATTTCTTTCTTTTTCTTCTGATTAAAGCGCGTGGTGTGTACTGCGTCTCATTCTTCCTTCGTTCAATCTAAAGTTTGTATTTTTGTGAAAAAAAGAAATGTGAACCTTCTCCAAAAATGGTTGAGTTCGAAATATGTTTGTTTGATTAATGTGGAAAATTTCGCGTTATCTGTATGGGTTGTTTGCCTTTTCTAGAAGAGATCGTCTTTATATTTGTTTTTTCCGTGCGTTGTGGTACGATTGTTCTTCTTATGAAAGACAAACAATCAGGAAAATGAGAATGCCAGAGGAGGAGGAGGAGGAGGAGGAGGAGGAGGAAGCAGCTTTGTTCACGAAAACGTTGGTTTGGATAATGAAAACGAGGCTTCGATAAATAAAATAAAACCTCGTTAAGATATCAATGAGAATCGAATAATTAGATATTTCCCTCCCACAGACGAAAATGATGTTGAGGTAAGGCGGATGTAAATTATTGAGTGGGGGCACAAAGGCACGCAATAAGCAGCTTTAATTTATGCAGGTGCAGAGCGGTGGAAGTCAGAGCGCAGAATGACAACTCCTCGCGATGTGCTTCGAAGAGCAGGTTGCGGATATGGGCAAATCAGGACAGAGAAAGAAAGAGAAAAACGGATAGAGAGAAAGGGGGAAGCAGAGAGAGAGAGAGAGAAAAGCAGAGACAAAGACAGAGAGAAACAGGGAGATAGAAAGTTTAAAGTAGAGATAAAGAGAAAGAGAAATAGAAAGAGAAAGTTGGAGTCAGAGAGAGAGAGAGAGAGAGAGAGAGAGAGAGAGAGAGAGAGAGAGAGAGAGAGAGAGAGAAACACAGATAAAAAGAAAATGGTACAGACAAAAATGAAAGTGACAGAGCTAGAGAGAGAACTTTGTAGACAAGGGCAACAAAAAGGGAGATATAGAAGGTTAAAGGTGGAGAGAAAGAGGGAGAGAAAGAGAGATATAAAGAAAGGTAAAGAACAATTCAGAGAAAAGGAGAGAGAGGAGATAAAAAGAGAAAGTTAGAGACAAAGACAAGGAAAAGAGAGATATAGCAAGATAAAGGTACAGACAAAAAGGGCGAGAAAGAGAGACAGAGATAAAAGAGAGAGATAGAAAAAGAAAGTTAGAGAGAAAATAAAGAGAACGTGAAAGATAGGAAGAGAAAGTTAAAGACAAAATAAAGAGGAAAAGAGAGAGAAAGAAAAGAGATAAAATAAAGAGAGATAAAGCGATAAAAATAAAGACAATAGAGATAAAAGAAAGAAATATAATAGAGATAGAAGAAAGAGAGAGATAGAAAGAGAAAAAGAGAAATAGAAAGAGAAAGAGAGAGAGAAAGAGAAAGTTAAAGACAAAATAAAGAGAGAGAGAGAGAGAGAGAAAATAAAAGGGTAGGGACAAAGAGGACAGAAAGAGACAGAGATAGAAAGAGAAAGTTATAGACAAAGACAAAAAAAAGAAAGATATACAAATATAAAGGTAGAGACAAAGAGAGATATAAAGAAAGGTAAAGAAAAACTGAGTGGAAAAGAAAGAAAGAGAGAGAGAGGGGGAGAGATAGAAAGAGAAAGGCAGAGACAAAGATAGAGAGAGATAGAAAGCTAAAGGTCGAGACAAAAAGGATAGAAAGAGACAGAGATAGAAAAAGAAAGTTAGAGACAAAGGTAGAGAGAAAGAGAAGGCTAGAGTCAAAGAGGAGAGAAAGAGACAGAGACTGAAAGAGAAAGTTATGGACAAAGACAACAAAAAGAAAGATATAAAAAGATAAAGGTAGAGACAAAGAGAGAGAGAGAGCTGGTAGGGATAAAGATAGATAGAAAGAGAGCAAAATTAAGAGATCAGAGTTGAATATAGAAAGGGAAAAAAAGAGGCAGAGAAAGTTATCTCCTCCTCTGCCTTTCTCTTTCTTTGAAAGAGATGAACAGAGGAAGAGAGCGCGAGACATTTCTGAAAAACCGGAGGATTCTGAAAGAAAAAGATGATGGGAAGAGTGAAAGACAGAAGAAGAAGAAGAGAAAGAGCGAAAGAAAGCTACAGGATATTCAAAAAGGGAGTGAAGAGTCCGGCGCGCGCGCAAGAAAGTGAGGCAAATGGGAGAGAAAATGAGACAAATGCAGGAAGCGGGAGACAGATAGAGAGACACAGAGAGAGATAGAAGGAGGAAGGAAGATATAGAGAGAAAGAGGGAGAGAGAGAGGGTGTGGAAAAGGGAGAGAGCGCATGAAAGAAACTACTGAAGACTGTACAGACGAACGGATACAAGTAGCTGTGGTATTCCCACGATGCTGTGGTCTCTCCCTCTCTTGTTGCTATGCGACGAAAAAAAAGGGGCATCCGAGAAAGAAAAGATGATGGCAAGATTAATAAACCCGAAGGAACTCCTCTAAAGTGCTCATTCTTCCCTGTTTAAGACGTGATAAGTTTTTCATCCATTACAGCGCGGCCATCATCCTTCTCCCGAGCAAAATTGTGTCTCGAATCAGCACGCTACTTATCTGGGTCGAGCACCATCACATAAAATATGGACACTTCGCGGGAATACCTTTTTGCAGCGCGTAATTACCCGGGGCCCCGGCTAATCCCCCCGGTTTAATTAGACAACATTTAGCCCCGTT
The DNA here is from genome assembly GCF_048544385.1 of Mastigoproctus giganteus. Taxonomy (NCBI): domain Eukaryota; kingdom Metazoa; phylum Arthropoda; class Arachnida; order Uropygi; family Thelyphonidae; genus Mastigoproctus; species Mastigoproctus giganteus. Next base: position 18,898,641 of record NC_143586.1, on the reverse strand, counting down.
CCGGGTTATTAATTTCCCCAACTTAATTACCCCCGGGGGTGTTGTTTGCGGCTTCGAATTTTCATTAACATGCCTCCGAGGATTTATCGAGACTCCCGTAGCGGAGATGAATATCTCGGCCCGCAACGCGACACAAATGCCAGTTGGTGAAACGCGCGCGCGCTTCTCGGCGAGATCAAAGAATCCGCGCACACTTATTCCCGCGACGTCGACGAAGGATCCGAATGCGAAACGGAAAAAGAGAAGCGTCCGTAATTAAAAGGATTCGAAGAACGGCGATCGGTTTAAGCGTGGTAATTTTACTAAATACATTTTAAGTGGGCCCTATGTAGGGCATCGAGGCCTTCAAAGCCGCTCCTATTCTTGGCACGCAGTTGGGTGTTCATATTTTCATGATGGATCACTCTTCCATATTCGTGGCGGTAACCATGACAGAAGAAACCAAGCTTGAGTTTTTCCAATCCTAACCGAATCGTGAACCTTGAATCCTAACTAACTCATCAATCTTGAATACTAACAAATCTCCAATTTTGAATCATAACCGACAATCGAATCTTCAATCCTAACCAACAATCAAATCTTCAATCTTAACCAACTGTCGAATCTTGAATCCTAACCAACTCTCCAATATTGAATCCTAACCAACTATCGAAACTTGAATCCCAACAATCTCGAATCTTGAATCCTAACCAACTCTCGAATCTTGAATCTTAACCAACTATCCAATTTTGAATCCTGACCAACAATCGAATCTTGAATCCTAACCAACTGTCGAATCTTGAATCTTAACCAACTATCCAATTTTGAATCCTAACTAACTATCAAATCTTGAATTCTAAACCAACTATTGAAACTTGAATCCCAGCAAGCTGGAATTTTGAATCCTAACCAACTCTCCACTCTTGAATCCTAACCAACTCACGAATTTTTAATTCATAACCAACTATCGAATCTTGAATCCTAACCAAGAATCGAATCTTCAATCCTAACCAACAATTGAATCTCGAATCCTAACCAACTCTCCAACCTTCAATTCTAACCAGCTATCGAATCTTAAACCCTTACCAACAATCGAATCTTGAATCCTTACCAATAATCGAACCTTGAATCCTAACGAACTATCGAATCCTGACTCCAACCAATCTGTAATCTTGAATCCTAACCAACTCGCAATCTTGAATCCTAAGCAACTCTCCAATCTTGAATCCTAATCAACTACTGAATATTTAATCATAATCAAATGTCGACCGAAATTTGAATCCTAACCAAATATGGAATGTAATCCTAACCATTCCAGAATCCTGAATCCTAACCAACTGTCGATTCTTGAATCCTAACCAACTCCCGAATTTTGAATCCTAACCAACTCTCGAATTTTGAATCCTAACCAACAATCGCTCTTAAATCCCAACCAAATCTTGAACTTTCAGTATTGAATAATTCATGAAATTTGAAATCTTCAAGTACTGATTGTTAAATCGTGAACAGTTTGAGTTTGGGTGCTTAGGACAGGTTTCAAGATGGTAAAGCTTGTAAAAGTGAAAAACATTCCTAGATGTTGGCAGTTTTCTGGGCCTGGATCCGCACTTAACTCACTGGCTATGTGGCGTTAGTTTGCACGAAATCGTTTTGATCTTCTCACAGCTGAATCATGAGTATTAATGAATCATGGATTACGTTTAAAAAAAAAATCTTTTGAACCACGAACAAATATTAAATGCTAAATCATTCAATAAATAAAATCTTAAAATGCTTTGGTCAAATGTGGAATAAGAGTTGAATCGTGGCTGAACACTTCTTAAAAACAATCATTAACAAATAATCATATCGAACGCTTACTGAATTTGGAAAAAATATTAAATCACGAAGAAGAGCTGAATCTTGATTTAATAAAGGTCTGCAGTACTTGAGTGGTGACACCGAGGGTACATTTCAATGCGCTTTTCGTAGTTTAAACCTTCGTGACTGCTAAATACGAAGACGTTCTTGTATTCTCTCCACAACTTTAACTCCTCTGACCAATTTGCTCCTCCAGAATTAATGATTAGCGAACATTGTCAACAAAATCATGAATCTTGGTAAATATTGGACTACAAATCTCTATACGTTATGGATTATGAACTAATAACAAATACTCCTGGTGTGTGTCTGTGTGGTCCTCAGCTGTGAGAAGATCAATGGTGAGAAGAGGACATCTCTTGGGTGCATCGTCCTCTTTGGGACATTCTCAGAAGTGAGATTTGACCAATATTCGGTTTAGGATGATTTGGAACGCTAAGAAACAATCCAGCAATTATATGAACGCCATCACTGAAAAGACACAACTTAGCTCTGTTGTGCGGATGCCATAACAATGAATTATCGAGTAGCTCCTGCACAGTGTTAAAAGAAACTGTTTATGCGCAATTTCTACAATAAATGTAAGAAATTTCGGTTGCGAGCCCTCGTTCCAAAATGGTGTTGATTCAAGCTGGACTTCTTCAGCGTTTGATAAATGTCATGGGTCAAACTATCGTGGAATTGCTTATGACTGGTGAGTGGGATGATAAAAGACTGCAGATTAATCAAATTCTTCGAATACGCGTGGGGTTCTCATTAGCATTCCCTTTGTCTAGCTCAAGTGACGATTGGATTTGACAGAATCAGGTCGCGTTCCATTGTACCCGGGAAAAAAAAAACCTCTCATTCGACGTTTTCATCTCTCTCTTTATCTATCACTCTCTCTGGTGCACATACCAGCATCACTAATGATATTTTGCAGTTCTAGATTTAACAGGTCAACGACCCTAATTTTGTGATCAATGCTATCCCTGATAATTAATTGATGAAAATCTAATTCCTCTTCATCTTGGAGGACGAGGGTATTTCTCAAACAGAGTGCAGATTATCTTTTGGCACGAAAGACATTGTAATGAAGATTGATGGACCAGAGTGTGTTTGTTGGGAGAGACAACAGATGATACTACCAACAGATTGTTAGAATGGGTTTGTGTCTCCAATTCTCTCCAGACACGATAGGTGGGATTATAGGTTGAAAGGCTTGTGGATTAACTCAAGACTTGTGGGACTCTACAAGACTCTAGGGGAGGAGGATTTTATCAGCGTGGCCTACCTTTAGATAGAAGAAATACATTTTGTTGAGACGGTATTCATTTAAAGGAAGATGGTGGAAGGATTTGCCAGTATCATTGAGGATACATTAAGGGTTCAGGGAGGGGAGGGGAGAAGGGTCATTTTGATTATCTGATAATATGGGTCAGAGTAATGCTTGTACTCATCTCAAGAAACTTAGGGTTGTGCTAATGTAGTACACCATAGAAGAATATATCACGAGGAGGAATCTGGGGTGGACGAATACTGAGCGGTCCATCTAATTGAGGAAAAAATTCGAATATTGAATGGAAAGATTATAGAGCGAGGAAGAGTACTGGAGCCTACCACAGTTTCAAGTTGATCTCAATTAGTACCACAGATGAGGTTAGTGAGGCTAAGGCTGAGTATGAGAAAGGCACTGGCTAAGAGAGAAAAGAATGGTGATGAGGAGTTTTTCATGTGTGTGAATATAAAGAGGAAGAAAACGAATCGCACTGGACCCTTGTGAACTGCATGTGAGAAGTCTTAGATAACCCAGGTGATGTTGCTGATGAATATTGATTCTCTACTGAAGAGAGATCCTTCATCAATTTTACAGATGACTGTTTATTAGAAAACTTTCGATCAAAAAGGCAAGTAAGGTTCCTGCAGTTGATGGCATACTCATGAAATGGATGTTGGGTACTATTTCAACATACTTTATTTGGATTTTGGCAAGCCATTTGACTCCGTCCCTTATGAGGAGTAACTGTATATGTTGAAACATGTTGGGATTACTGGAAACATTCTAAGCTGGATCGCAGAACAGAAGGTAGCGTCTTGTGATTAATGGATATTCTTCAGATTGGTATAATGTCAAAGGGGCCCCCCCAAGGATCGGTTCTTGGACTAATGTTATTTTCATAAACGACATCGACGAATGGATAAAGGCCACGATGTCAAAATTTGCAGATGACTTAAACATTGGCAGATTCGTTAATGATCAGTGCCAAGTAGCCCTCATTCAGGATGACTTGAACAGACTTCAAAGATGGTCAGAGAAGTGGCAGCAATGTTTTAATTCTGCTAAATGCATGGTTTTGCACTTGGGGAACAGCAATCCACAATAAATTATTCTCTTGGTGGAGTTGAATTGTGGAGTGGAGAGGAAAGGGTTCTGGGAGATACTATAGGGGTGGATATGAAGTTTTCTGAGCAGTGTAAACAGGCAGCCAGGAAGGTGTCCTATCGATGACTTATCGAACGCCATTCTGTAGAGATAGGGAGGTCATCATCATCATACCGTATAAGGCAATTATAAGACCACATTTGGAATATGCAGCCCATCAGATTGTCAAACAGAATTGTGATTTCGTGTTGAATATCGAGTTTCTAATTCAAGCGAATTGGCGTATCATTCCAAGAGCGTGTATGACCCTCACGTGGCAGTGCATCCGGCGTTCATTACGAGCTGGTCTCATCTCTATAGTGTGTTATAAGACGTGTTCGGTGGACAGTAACACGTAATCGCCAGTCCCAAAGGGGTGATTACCCTCAATGAGCGCTGGAGCAATGTCTAAGAATTCCCATCCTACAAGTTGGCCGTTCGCTGCCATCCACGGGGGAGGTAGAAGCTGATGAAATCTCGCCCCCCCTTCCCCATCCCTTTCGTCTTCCGCAATCTTCTGCTTTACGACTCCTTGAGGGACCGTACTAAAATTATGCGGTCTTCTATTAAGTTTGGAGGAAGCGAACTTTGAGTGATGTGGCTTTGGGGGGTTGCTAAAGGAACTCGGGGAGGTTTCAAAGTTCCGGCCTGCTAACGCGCAACATTTCCCAAGGTCGTAATTGCTACTCGAATAAGTTGGGGGAATTAGGGGCCGGCGATTCCAATAAAAACGCGACACGGATAATCTGCGGGTCTTCTGTTATTAATAGGAGCCCCGTTTTGCAAACGAAACTTGAATTCCTAATTTAAAATGCATTACGAACAATAAACGCAGTCGTGAAGCACTCGCAGGAGCCTTTCAGACGATAATTACCTTTCTGAATTCCATTAGCCGCTTAATTGCGCCCGTGTTGTTCGAATGGTTAATATTAACCTCAATAAATTTCGTTTTATGGTCGTTTGGACCCCTCGGATCCCGAAATTTCCGATAAAATTGATTAGTTTACTTATTGCGTTACAAGAGGGAGATACAGAAATTCATATGTAACGTGTGAAATCATTTTGAGACAGAAGACAATAGATCAGATGACACTGTCAACAATAAGTCATGTGCATTTCAACTTGGTGTTTATCATTAGAAACAATTGATTTATTATCAACATTTATTATCAACAACAAAGCTATCTGTTGTTGTCGGTTGCAATGAATCTGGATCTGACGTGTATTAAGTGATAAAAAATTGGACCTGATGATAGAATTCGATATATGAGCCCGAAACGTACTTTGCTTATATAAAAGGAAAACGATTTATATAAACACAAATATCGCCTAAAATCTGATATATATCATCAATTTTAACAATAGACCCACAGGTGGTTACTATTGCTCTGTTTCAACAATAGAACCAATAGACTCGCAGGTTGCTTACTGTTGTTCTGTTTCGATTATAGAACCAAAAGACTCACAGGTGGCTTGCCATTTTTCTGCCTCAACAATAGAACAATAGACTCACAGGTAGCTGACTATTGTCCATTTTTTTCTGCTGTTACCAGCGTTGTAATTTTTTTACGGTTCTTACTATTGTGCATTATTGTTTTTACTAAGGTACATTTTCTATTGTCCATTATCGTACATTTTCTATTGTTCTTTACCAGTTTGCATTTTATATTTAACACTATCAAACAATACGCGTAACAGACTGATATCAATTTCAACAATAGACTTACGAGTGGCTTACTATTGTTCTGTTTCAACAATAAAACAATAGACTTACGAGTGGCTTACTATTGTTCTGTTTCAACAATAAAACAATAGACTTACGAGTGGCTTACTATTGTTCTGTTTCAACAATAAAACAATAGACTCACAAGTGGCTGACTATTGTCCATTTTATTCTGCTGTTACCAGCATTGTAAATTTTTTACGGTTCTTACTATTGTGAAATATTGTTTTACTAAGGTACATATTTATTGTTCTTACTATTGTGCAATATTATTTTTACTGAGGTACATATTCTATTGTTCTTACTATTGTGTAAATCGTTGTGCAATGTCGTACATTTTCTATTGTTTCTACTATTGTACATTTTCTATTGTTTCTACTATTGTACATTTTCTGTTGTTCTTTACCATTTTGCATTTTATATTCGCGCTATCAAACAATATGCGTACAGACATATAAATTTCAACAATAGACTTATGGTAGCTTAACATTGTTCGATTTCAACAATAAAACAATAGACTCACTATTTGTTTCCATTTTTTTCTGCTGTTACCAGCATTGTAAATTTTTCTACGGTTTTTACTATTGTGCATTATTGTGTTTACTATTGTACATTTTCTATTGTTCTTATATCGTGCATTTTCTATTGTTCTTATATCGTGCATTTTCTATTGTTCTTATATCGTGCATTTTCTATTGTTCTTATATCATATTTCTATTGTTCTTTGCCATCTTGCATTTTATATTAACACTATCAAATAATATGCGTAACAGATTGATATCAATTTCAACAATAGACTTACGAGTGGCTTATTATTGTTCTGTTTCAACAATAAAACAATAGACTCACAGGTGGCTGACTATTGTCCATTTTTTTCTGCTGTTATCAGTATTGTCAATTTTTCTACGGCTTTTACTATTGTATATATCATATTGTTCGTACAATCTTGCATTTCGTATTCACACTATCAAACAATATGCATAACAGAGACTGAATAATTTGAACAATTGACTCACAGATGGTTTTCTATTGTCTATTTTTCTACTCTTCCTATTATTATCAATTTTTATGGTCTATACTTATTAACAATCTTGCATTTCCTATCCTTTTCAATAAAAAACAATACAGAAAGCAAAGCTACACATTTAAAAAATATGCGAGGCAGAGACAACATCAATTTCAATAATAGTATCATAGGTGGCTTACTATTGTCCATTTTTCTATTGTTCATAGAATTGTAATTTTTATACGGTTCTTACTCTCTCAATTGTTCTTGCTATCGTGCACTGTCTATTCTTACTATTGTGCATTTTCTATTCTTCTTACTATTAAGCGATATATAAAGCAATCCTTCACATTTTAAAAAACATATGAAAACACTGATATGATCAATTTCAACAATAGTCTCGCAGGTGGAGGCTTACTATTGTCCATTTATTTACTGTTCCTGTATTGTCCATTTTTCTAGTGTTCTTGCCATCGTCCATTCTCTATTGTTCTTACTATCGTGCATTTTCTATTGTTCTTACCATAGCATCGCCTATTGTTCTTACCATAGCATCGCCTGTTGTTCTTACTATGTTGAATTTTCTATTTTACATACTATTATGAAAGAACAAGATGCCAACTATGCGTTTTAGCTAACTATGGTAAAACAATACAGAAAGTAATATCATACAGTTTAAAAATATGAGTAACAGAGACTGATGCCAGTTTCAACAATAGGCTAATACAGTATTGGCTTACTATTGTCCATTTTCTTTGCTCTTCCTGATACTGTCAATGTTTTTTTGCGGTTTTTACCGTTGGGTGTTTTCTGTTGTTCTTACTGTATTATTCATTTTGCATTGTTTTCACTATTGTTCATTTTGCATTGTTTTCACTATTGTTCATTTTGCATTGTTTTCACTATTGTTCATTTTGATATACAGTATAGTCTAAAAATACTTATGGTAGAGATTTGATGCCACCGGTTCGAACAATACAATTAGAGGAGGATTACTCTTATATATTTGTGCCATAAAACGGATGCTCGTGAATGTTTCTGGGAGGAATGGCTGAGGACAATAAAAATTCGACTTCTTTCTTTTATTGTCTGCCTAATACGGTTTGCTCTTGATGACATCGTGAGCGATGGATCGACCGTGGGAGTAGATAATTCTCGAGCTCGAAGAGAGAACCTTCTCTCTTCTTCTTCAGTCCGGGCAGCAGGCGGCAGGATTATCTGAAGCACCCTATTAAGGGTGATGAGAAAGCACCCTAGCTATTCATTCCTAGCAGACTCCCATCTGTGACGTACAAACCAATTTCAGAAAAGGTGTTTTCGCAGCGCGATCGGATATCATTGGCTTTAATTCCCACGCGCAGTAGCCTACTAACTCACTATGGCTAAAGGATTAAAGCAATTATTCAATGAACCACTCAGGGCCGGCTGCCAGAATTTGACTCGAATAAGTGAACGCAAGTCTTCCGATTGATTAGCGCAGGTTGGTTTTAAATATCCGAAGCGTGTACAGATCGCTTAAAACGAGACCCGTTTAATTAGAAATAAAAAATAGCACTATTATAATCTCGTTTCCTAAACTTTTGAGTAGGCACTGTAGATCTTCCACAATTAAGTTGGCCGCGTACATTTCACCGATAGATTTACAACGATCAAACTGTGGCTAATTCCGCGTGCTTCGTCGAAAGGACTGCGCGTGCCGGTTCTCGGAAGGAACTGCGCATGCGTAATAGGGCAGACGAATTTTAAGCGCGGGATGGATCGAACGAGTACGGACGTAGTAAATCATTTCGTCCAAATAACTTACTTTATTTTGTAAAACTTAAGAAAAATGTAATTAGCGATAGCTTGAAATGGAGTACGCCCATAGATAGGGACTAAAAAAGAGAAAGTTTTTCTCAATTCCAGTAGAGGCGCAGGAAGCAAAGTGGTCCGTGTATTTTTAATGAGAAATATCACGCGAAGTTCCCCATAGGGTTCGGTCGTAGGTAGCGTGAAAAGGGCGCATTTATTTCCGCATAAATGCGACGGTAGATTCATTTGGTGTCATGAACGCAGTTCTGCGGTGTTGCTCATCAAACGCTGTTGTGCATTACGCTCGCGCTTACTGATGACGTAACACTGCATCCAGCTTGCTTATTATCGTTTGGTGCGATTTCGCTAGGCGGCCTAAATCACGTGACCTTTTGCTTATGGCGATGCAACGCACGGGGCTAAGGATTTCAGAAAGGGAAAAATGAAGTGGCTAAAGTGCAGAACTCGGTAATATTTCAGGGCGCGAACACTCGCGCAGGAAGACGCAGAAATAGAAATTAACCGTAATTATTATCTTCCCGTTTAACCGGCGGCGGCGGCGGGCGAGATACGACGTGTAAAAATAGTTACGTCGCAGTCCTGACAAGTTTCGGGGAGTTTCTATTTTTGTTAATGACCATTAGCGTGACAAATACAAATGGCCGAAGCACATTTACTGCAACTGTGTAATGGTTCGCCGTGGAGGCCCTCTCGAAGATCGCGGGGGTGATGAATGACTCATAATTTCATAAACTGCTATTAACGTTCGGTTAATTTAAACTAATGGAGAGAAATGCGGACGCGCAATTAGCGTACTCTTCAAGATGGACGCTGAGGTTTGAAACAAGGTCCGTAATTGATTTATCTTAATTAAACTGTCTCGAAGACACGCGTTCAGAATGCTTTCGTTCGCGAATATTCCAAACACTCGCCCGAATTAACGTTTCTTACATTCCGAGTGGCAAACGGAGAATTCTTTTAGGACACTTTCTGCCGGTTTTAGTCTCGTCAGAATGCGCGTGGATATTACAGTTATAACAAACAAACGTGTTAAACGTGAGTCGACAAGCCAATATGTATTCAGCCGCGAGAGAAGAATTCTGAAGGAGCCAAATCTACATTTTGTCGCAATGGAAGATTTTTGCACGAGCCAAAAGTACATTTTGTCACGAGACAAGAATTATGAACGAGCCAAAAGTACATTTTGTCACGAGACAAGAATTATGAACGAGCCAAAACTGCATTTTGCAGCGATGGAAGATTTTTGCACGAGCTAAATCTACATTTCGTCACGTGACAACAATCCGGAACGAGCCAAATTTACATTTTGTCACGAACAATCTGCACGAGCGAAATCTACATCTTGTGGCTATGGAAGATTTTTGCAGGAGGCAAATCTACATTTTGTCATGAGACAAGAATTCTGAAGGAACTAAATCTACATTTTGTCACGAGACAAGAGTTCTGCACGAGCGAAATCTACATTTTGTCGCGATTGAAGATTTTTGCACGAGCCAAATGTACATTTCATCACGTGACAAGAATCCTGAACGAGCCAAATTTACTTTTTGTCACGAGACAAGAATTCTGAACGAGCCAAATTTACATTTTGTCACGAAGAATTCTGCACGAGCGAAATCTACATCTTGTGGCTATGGAAGATTTTTGCAGGAGGCAAATCTACATTTCGTCACGAGACAAGAGTTCTGCACGAGCGAAATCTACATTTTGTCGCGATTGAAGATTTTTGCACAAGCCAAATGTACATTTTGTCGCGAGATAAGAATTCTGCACGTGCCAAATCTGCATTTTATGGTGATGGCAGATTTTTGCACGAGCTAAATCTACATTTTGTCACGAGACAAGAATTCTAAACGAACGAAATCTACATTTTGTTGGTATAGAAGATTTATGCACAAAGTGAATTTACATTTTTCGCGTGACAGTTTTAGAAAGATGGGAAAGCGATTTAAAAAAGAGAAACGTTGTGAAGGAGACAACAACAACAACAAGAAAGCGCACAAACAATAAAGGGAGAATGAAATATGGACCGTGTGTACTTAGACTGAAGTATGAAGAAGAAACTGAGCTAACAACCACTAGACACGAGAAATGAGTTTAAAAAGATCAGGAAATTAAATTTTAAGATGGTAAGCAAATGTCTTGTGAGATGGAGTGATGGCCATAATCGAGAAGTGATAATCGGCTGTTTCGATTATAGTAAATCGTGCGATTATACTAGTAACATTCGATTATGGAAAATCACTCGATTATGACATACCATTCGATTTTATCAATCAATTATCTTATTCGATTCTTTCTTTTGAATGAGATAATCGAATTATCCAAATTATAACCGAATTATTCGAATGATATCATTCCGTTATTTTTCGGATGATTCGATTAGTTAATTAAAATGATGTAATCGAATGAATAAATCGATTGTTTTTTCATTTCATTTATCATTCCATTATTTTTGTTGATTATTTAATCCGATTATATCAGTTGACCTTTTTTTTTTTTTTTTCGATTATATCATTCGAGTGACTGACTTATCCGAATTATTCGATAGATTACCCGAATCATACACTCGATAATTTTATTCGATTTTATCTGAATCTTTTCAAGTCCAAAAGTGCACATACATTGGGAATCCCCCTAGAACGCGTCGAACGTCAATCACTCCCCACAGTCGAAGGGGTGTTTATTTCACGCTGTTGCCATATTTTTGGCACGTCAGTGCTCATCAAAAACGAAATGAAAGCTCCCGGAACGATCAACGCCATCTAAAACAGATAAAAGTCGTCTGGAATTCAGTTCGTTTGCAAGAAGGGAGGGTTTGAAAGTTAATTGCGTCGATTTTGACGATAAGACAATTTGTAAACTTTCACTCCATCCTCCTAATAAAAACTCGCATCACGGGGAGAGGGGGGTGGGGGAGAGAGGGAGTTTAATTCGCATCGAGCAGAAGACGCGGTGTCTCCACAATTGCAGTTCAATCTATTAACTGGCATTTAGAACAGAAGGCCCGGGTGGCGAATGTAATGGCCCGGGAATTATCTGCGATGATACATCGGGGCTATTCATTCCTTATTTCTTTAATTACCGCGCCACGATTCCTGGGCTGCCTTTAATTTTAGCAACATCCAATTCGCAGTTATTTTCCGATAGGTCAAACTGAATTCTGTAATTAACGAAGCGCTGCGCGGAATGCACCCCATTACAGAAAGGGACGATAATGACAGTCTTTGTGAGGACGAGGAACTCGCATTAACACGGCTCGCTAACTAATTAATAGAATTAACTAGCTCGTTGCGCTAATTTACACTTAAATTAAAATGCACTGAAGAAACCCATCGGAACTATTTTCTGTGGCGGAACAACACTCTCCGGTGTAGTGGCCGCAGGAAACGGCTCGGGGAAGTGGCGCTTTGTTCGTATTGTGTACCGCGTGCTGTTGTCACGGTCCATTGAGGCAAACTTCGCGAGGATTCTCACCTCATAATGGCCATTGGATCTAATATTTTGGGATCCAGTGTAGTTTTATCGTTTGCATCCGGGAAAGTTTTGAATTCGTTTCGATTGGTGGTTTAAGAGCACGTTACAGCCCCCCCTCCCCAATCTTCACGTTTTTTTAAGATATTTATTTATTTTTTATGTAAACTCACTCGAGCTGAGGCGTTGGACGTTGCAAGTTGGTGTTCGCGTCGGGTCCTTGCAATTGTAACTGAAAGATTCTGAGGGTGCTCATCGAAGGAAATGCTTCTATATGAAAAACAATTCTTGCAGTTATACATGGAATCGAACCCTTCAAAGTGGCAAACAGGGAGATGGAGGAAGAATACAGATATTGACAGAGAGAGAGAAGAAATGGAACGGAAAGCAAGAAACAAAGAGATAGCGGGATGGAAGGAGCATGAGAAAGAGCACAGACAGACGAAAAAAGAAAACAAAAGAAATGAATAGAGATTCAGACAGACAGAGAGAAAAAAAGAGAGAAACACAGGAGAACAGGTAGAAAGAAGAGATACAAATAAGAGAGAAAAGAGTGAAAAGAGAAAGAAGAGATAGTAAGAAAAAGAAAAAGCTCAAGAGAGGAATAGAAACCGAGATCGACAGAGAACAAATCGGAAGGAAAGAGAGATTGAGAGAGAGAAGAGATAGAAAGGAGAGAGAGATTGAAAGAGAAGAGACAGAAACAAGAGAGAAAGAGAGAGAGACGGAAGAGATAGAAAGAAAAGAGAGAGATTGATAGAAAATGAGACAAAGTAAAAAGAGATAGAAGAGGGAGAGAGAAAGAGGTAAAAAGAGAGCGAAGTAGAGAGAGAGAGAGAGAGAGAGAGAGAGAGAGAGAGCGATCTTGAAGGAAAGAAAGAAAGAAAGAGAGAAGGAATAGAGAGAGAAAGAGTTAGACGAGAGTGATCTAGAGAGAGAGAGAGAGAGAGAGAGAGAGAGAGAAGAAGATGGAAAGAAGAGATTGAGAAAGAGAAGAGATAGGAAGGAGAGAGAAAGACAGAGAGACGGAATAGATAGAAAGAAAAGAGAGATTGATAGAAAAAGGAAACAGACAAAGTAAAAAGAGAGAGAACAGATAGAACAGAGAGAGAGAGAGAAAGGGATAGAAAGAGAGAGAGAGAGACAGCGAGCGATCTTGAAGGAAAGAAAGAAAGAGAGAAGGATAGAGAGACAGAAGAGAGTGATCTAGACAGACAGACAGAGAGAGAGAAAGAGAGGGAGAGAGAGAGTTAGAAAGAGAGGGAGAGAGAGAAAAGATGGAAAGGAGAGAGATAAAGAGATGGAAAAGAGAGAGAGAGAGAGAGAGAGAGAGAGAGAGAGAGAGAGAGAGAGAGAGAGAGAGAGAGAAAGATAGAAAGAGAGCGATGTAGAGAGAGAGACGAAAAAAGGAAACGGAAACAGACAGAGAAAGAGAGAAAAAGATGGAAAGAACAGAGAAAAAGAGATGGGAAAGAGAGAGAGAGAGAGAGAGAGAGAGAGAGAGAGCGATGTAGAGAGAGAGAGAAGAGAAAAGGAAACGGAAACAGAGAGAGAGAGAGAGAGAGCGATGTAAGAGAGAGAGAGAGAGAGAGAGAGAGAGCGATGTAGAGAGAGAGAGAAGAGAAAAGGAAACGGAAACAGAGAGAGAGAGAGAGCGATGTAAGAGAGAGAGAGAGAGAGAGAGAGAGAGAGAGCGATGTAGAGAGAGAGAGAAGAGAAAAGGAAACGGAAACAGAGAGAGAGAGAGCGATGTAAGAGAGAGAGAGAGAGAGAGAGAGAGTTTCCTCCCCGTTATGTTAAGCGCACCGTTTTCGTAGACGAAATTGCTCCGCTTTAGCGTCGGTCCGTCCGTCCGGGGACAATTACAGGTGCACCCGTACACGAGCCGATTGTAATCCGAAGCCGCCATCGCAGTTCATCTGAATGATTGCGCGCGCTCATCTATCATCGTTAATGGTGACGTGGAGTGGCTTCCGTTCCGCAAAATACGGCTGTCGAGTGAAACGCAAAATGCTCACGAGAAAATTAAGAGTTCATCAGCGTCATCTATCACGGCACTCTCTCTCTCTCTCTCTCTCTCTCTCCTACAACGCGCTTCTTCTTTGTCTCCGACCACCCCTCAATCAACGGATTTGCGTCATCAAATACTTTCCCCACCCGAAACGCGATTAATAAGATCTGGCCCCGAGCGCTTCTTTCTTTCTTTCTTCCTTCCTCCTTCGCTCCACCCCGTCCCGTAACATCCGAACAGACAGTCACGGCCGCTCAGCCCTCTGTCGACAACAGCCGACATCCCCTCTTTAATCCCGATTTTAATATTCCACCCACTCGGCATCCACTTTCTTAAAACGCGAAATAAAAATAAGAGGAGGGCTGATTCTGTCAGAAAAGAATCGAACCTGCCTCTAGAATTTATAACATTTTGATGAGTTTCCATAGAAACCGGTCTTCAAGGTTTCCATGGCAACCGGGACTTTAAATTTTCCCATAGTAACCAAAAGTGACCGATTCCGGTTTTCCCAGTCGCGGGCCAGTTTCGCGATTTCCACTTTGCCGATTTAGGACCGTGACTGCCATTAATTACCATGGCAACTGTTTCCATAGTGATCTTTTTATCCTCTCACTTTGGTGGTTGTAATTCCAGGAAAACATTGAGAGCAACATTGCCCATCCGCTCATTTTAATACTGTCTGCAAGATGGCAACAGCTGCATATTTCTCTCTGGGCGAGATCGATCAAAGTTGTGGTTTGCGCAACATTTCGGGGGGGGGGGGGTCCTCGCCTACTAAAACGCGTTTCGAGTCCGTAAAGAGAAAGTCTCGTTAATCCGCAGAAATATCGATTCGATCATCCGGCAGAATTCTGTAAATGACGTCACAAAGAGAGAGAGAAAAATTTCTGATGGAGTTCTTCGGTTGTCTTTGCTTTTTTGGATATCTTTGGAATTCGTGTTTTCTTTTTTTGTGTTTTGAGCGATGCGTCCCACGTGCCGTCGTCCACCAGGGTGTGTCGGCATATTTACTTCCTTTCTGCGTTCCTGGACTCTGTTTTTCGATAACAGAACGCGTGCTTACACGTGCAGCAAAGAACTGATTAATGATCCGAAGGAAACAATCGTATTCGCTGTCAGGGGCCCCTTCCACACGGCGATGCATCGAGAATTGATCACCTCCGTTTTAATGGCGTTTAGGAACCACTTCCGGGAATGAGATTCCATCGGGGGAAAAAATGGTGTCACCGAGCGGATCTGGCATTAATTGACCTTCCGGTGGCACGCGCCTGAACCGCGCCTGCTTCGCAAACACGCCGTCAGATGGCATTGTCGATAGCGGCCCAGATCAGAAGTGATTTAGCGCCATTTGTCCTTGTTTGCCATCTCGCTACATTCATTAATAGACGCTAATTAGAGGACTCGAACCGTGCTCAGCGCGCCTTTTAATTCTCCCCCAAAGAGGGGGGGAAAGGGCATTTGCTCGCGCTGCTGATATATTACCTACATTACTCTTACTCTTATATTTATCACCTCCTCGCAGGCGTGAAGCGGTAATAAATAAAGGGAGTGGGCATGTGGCGCCCTCTGGCGACTCGATGGGGTGGACGAAGCGAACAGCTTTGTGTGGGAGCATTAGCTCGGAGATTTTGAGCCACTGAGGGACAAATGTTACTAGGGGGTCGTCGGGGACTCAAATATCTAGCGATATGCTGGGTAAGGTACCCTGATTTGGTCCCCGGAACAGAACAGACAAGTGCATGCTGCTCTGGTTCGGGGATATTTCTTTTTATTGGGAGACTCTGTTGCCATGGAGACGGGTAACATTTTTCGCAATGAAGACGGGTGGATCAGAACCAGGGTGTGTTTGCCGGGAGCAACAGATTGCCAGATTTTAAGGGTTGTTAAGGGGCAGATTCATTCGAACATAGGTGGTGGAAGGGACTTTGCCAATATCATTGAGGAGCATTTAAGGGCCCAGGGAAAATGCTATTTAGGAAGACAGAGGGAGATCAAACGTTTCTCAGATGATATTATCACACCCAAGGGTTGTTGAATTTAGTATGGGGTGTGATGGATTCGTCACGTGGTACAGATACAAATTAGATAGAAAGAAAAGACAGAAATATGAGAATCATTTGCGCGGCAGTTCTGTATCGCAGAACACAGCAATTTCCGATATCTCCCAGGTCATTTTCCCATTGGAGTGTAACTCAAGGATTTCGAAGGTGCATCGGTCGGCTTGTGTGTCCGTGTTTCTGTGTATTAAGCGCTAAGGCAGCTAAAGGCATGAGGCGTGTTCTTTCTCTAAAGGGGCGTCCAGAACAGAACGAAGTCCCCGAATTTCTTGGATAGCTTTTTCACAAGGTGGGAAGAGCGGCGAGAATAACCACAGTTTTGCCCCTGGAATCATCTGTTCTACCCCTGAGTGAGGAGAACTGTTGAAATGTGTTCGCTACCAGAATGATCGTACTAATCCCGCTGGATAAGATAAGATGGATCCAAGTAGCTCATAAGAATTAATTAGATTTATTTGGAGGTGATAATATGGGGTGGAGAGTGATTTGTGAACAAAATGCTGTGGGAAGGAAGGAGAGAGAGAGAGAGAGAGAGAGATAAAAACTCTGAATAAATATGTAAAATAGAATGGAAGGAAACGAAAGTGAAAATAAAAAAAGGGGAGAACATGATTAAAAAACAAGAGGATAAAAAAGAAACAAAAAGAATAAACAAAGAGAGAGAGAGAGAGAGAGAGAGAGAGAGAGAGAGAGAGAGAGAGAGAGAGAGAGGGGGGAGGAGTTTTCAAAAGAGGAGAATAAAAAATAAAAAAATAAAGTAAAGAAATCAAAAAGAAAAAAGAGAAAAATTCAGAGGAACGAAAAAGAGAAAATAAGAAAGAGAGAAATATAAAACAGAATACGAAAGTGAAGAAAAACAGAAGAGGGGAGCGGACGATAAAGGGAGGAAGAGAGGAGAAAGGAAAAATGAGCAATGTGGGAGGGAGAAGGGGAAAAGGGTGAAGCGCAAGAGAAAATGGAAAAGACTGATTGGATATGAGAGTGAAGGAGAGAGAGAGAGAGAGAGAGAGAGAGAGAGAGAGAGAACAAAGGGAGAGAGAGGAGAAAGGGAGAGGGTACAAAGAGAGACAAATATACATAAAGAGAAAAGGAGAGAGAGAACAGAGAGAGAGAGAGAGAATGAGCGAGGACAAAGAGAGAGATAAAAGCAGAAAGAAAAGAAGAGAGGAGAAATGGAGAGGACGAAGAGAGAGAGAAACTCAAAAAGAAAGAGTGAGAGAGAGAAACTGAAAGAGAAACAGAGAGAGAGAGAGAGAGAGAGACTGGATAACAGAAGGGAAAAAGTGTAAGACTGATTTAGAGATACAATGAGAGAGAGAGAGAGAGAGAGAGAGAGAGAGAGAGAGAGAGAGAGAGAGAGAAGGAGGGAGTACAAAGAGGGAGATGGAGAGAGAGAGAGGAGAAGGAGAACGTATAAAGAGAGAGAGAAAGAGAAAGAGAAAAAGAGAGAGAGAGAGAAGGAGGGAGTACAAAGAGGGAGAGAGAGAGAGAGGAGAAGGAGAACGTATAAAGAGAGAGAGAAAGAGAAAGAGAAAAAGAGAGTGAGAAAACTGGGTGACAGAAGGAAAAAATGAGACTGATTCATAGACAGAGTAAAAGAGAGAGAGGAGAAAGAGAGAGAACAAAGAGAGAGAGAGAGAGAGGGGGGGGAGGAAGAGAAGAAGAGAAACAGAGAGAGGAGAAAGAGATAGAACAAAGAGAAGAGAAAGCGAAAAATAGAGGAGAAAGAGAGAGAGAAACTGGAATAGAAAAATAGAGAAGAAAGAGACTGAGAAAAACTGAAAGAGAAAAAGAGATAAAATGGATGACAGAAGCAGGAAAAAAGTGTGAGACTTTCACACACAGAGTAAAAGAAAGACAGAGAGAGAGAGAGAGAGAGAGGAAAACACAAAGAGTAAACAGAAAAAAAGAGCAAAAGAGAGAGAGGAAAACAGCAAGAAAAGTAAAAGAGAGGGAGAAAGAGAAAGAAACAGAAAGAATAAAAGAGGGAGAGAAGAAAACAGAAAGCGTAAAGAGAGAGAGGGGAGGGGGTAAGCCAAAAACACCTTCTTCTTTCTTCTCTGACAGCAAAAAGGATTCGTGTTCGATGAAGTCACTCCCCAACGCTTCCGGTCTGTTCAAAAAGGTGCGATCAAGACAAGCACCACCCGCCAAATCTTTACAAAGTTCACGAGATATCTGCGAACCCGGTCTGCGTGGCTGCTTTCAACAACTTTCGCATGTACACGCCGTCAATATTCTGCCACCTTACTCTTATCTGATGAAGTTTCATTCGCATCATTCGGAACGTTACTCAAAAGAGCGTTCCACAATTTTCCAAAATTCTTCGAGGTTTGGCACGAGCGACGAAAGTTCGGTTTCATTCAATTTACTTCGTATTTCCCTCCGACTGAACGCGTTACTTTTCTTTTTTACCTCTATTATTTCTACCAGAAACTTCCTGCCCAGAGAGAGAGAGCGAAAGAGCGAAAAAATGGCAGAACTACAGATTGTCCCGGGCGTGCGACATTAGCGGTGCTAATCTCTCTCCGATAAGAGAATGTCCTCACTTACGGTGCACTAGCGTGCTTAATGGCTGCGTTTAAATTTTATGAGGGGCCGGCATTGGTAATTTGTAGTCCCAGAGTCAACATTCCAAACACTTTATGCCAGAATTGGAGTCAGAGTTCTTCCCATAAATTTCTCAAACAGCCAACGCTGACGTGTACAAATACTTAGTAATGATGTACGCTTGGAAATGGCAAAGGCTTGTTTTCGCCTTGAGCGCCCTTAAATTGGACACTCATGCATAACGACTGTCGTACAACATCCAAAGAGAACTTCACTCCCGGCTGACTGATGAAAATTCAAGGGGGGGGCTTCAGATTCCTGATGGAAATTCGTGTTTCAGTTGAGGAATTAACGAAGATTCATCGTCGTAGAGACCAGACGAAAAGAAAGTGGATTTAGAAGCATAGCCAGGGATTCAGCCACCTTGATCTGACGCTGAAGAGTACAGCAGTAAGGTAGATTACAACATACAATCAAAGACCAAAAATTATAAACCTTTTGAACTCGGTAGAGCCATCTTTTGCTCGAATTACAGAGCATGTACATCATGGCAAGGATTCCATTCCATTTTGTATCCGTGGGAGCCCAGTTGCAGGCTCTACCATTTTTCCATCATGATATGTGTCAGTTACTGTATTGTAGTCGGATCCAGGACATCCTCAATTGGATACAGATGTGGTTACAGATGGAGATATAGATGACCACAATAGATGTTAGAATTCTTGTAACTGTTCCTCGAACCATTGAGATACAATTTTTTAATGGTGGTTAGTGATTATCGTCATGAAAGCGTCCATCACATTCAATGATATTAATTGGTGCAGCGCGACCTTTTAACGGTATGAGCAGACCCAGTCCATACCAACATCGCGCACTCCATAATGCTACACCTAACCACTTGATTGATGGACACGAGAAAGTCTGGATGCATGGTTTCATGAGGTTCACCCCACACTGGCGCAAAGAAGTGTAAATTGAAACCCGTTGGACCACATGACCTTTCTTCACTATTCCACAGTCCAGGCTTGACGTTGGCAGCATCACTCCAATCAAATCTTTCGGTTTTGATTGGAGTGATGCCACATTATTCAACTCCCGCCGTATAGTTTGGTTTTCAATGGACCTTGCCACTTGGCTGATCACAACCCATCGTAATTGGTTCCTGGACCGTTGGACAGATGTGTTATGGAGTGACCAATCATGGTACACAGTCTTCCAGTCTGATTGGCAGTGTTTGTGCCTGGCGAATATTGATAATCATTGACTTGACAAGAGACCCGACCTTAAACTCCAATTTAACCTTTGTGATGATCTTTAACGCCGGTCTCCAGCCAAATCAACAGGTCTGCATTGAAAAGTTGAATTGACCATGTGTTGTAGGAGGAATGGACCAATTTTCAGCCTTCTTTCACCAAAAATATAATCCATATCGCTGTTCTGTCTTTTCCCAATTCACGGACTCCATCTTTGGGTCTTTTTTCTAAATTCCCAATTCTTTTACAAATTTAAAACATTGATCTCGGATTCTTAATGAAAAGTGCAGTCGTATTTTAAAGTAAAGGATGAAAAACTCTTTTAACCCAACAAGTTTAATTCAAATCGGATATCCTTAAGCTTTTAAGAACTGTTGAAATTTCTTAAATGCTCTTAGACGCCGGAATTTGAAAATCATTGTTAGGTGGCAAGAAACAGAGGACTTTAAGTGGCCCATTTTTCAATATCTCTTTCAATTTCTGCGCCTATTGACAGCATATTGTTTGATGGTAAACAATAGAAGTTCGTGCAACTTTGCCACCCTCTTTCTGGCTTTCTTGTTCAAATCTCTCACTGCTACACAAAAGTGATTTTCTTCTTCTGTAGCCGACTTTCTTTCGCCTTCACCTTAGACAGCATTGTTCTCCGTGAAGGCTGCTTGATAAATGATTCTGCTGAAATACTTATTTTTTAAAAAAGTCCCTTCTATTTCTCAGTGGTGCATGCCATTAGTTTGCATAGAGAAACCCACTGTGTTTCGCCGCGAATGATAAATGACATATTTGATTTTCTTTTTTTTTTCCGGGGACATCATCCGTAAGAAGAAGGACGATATTTTTCTAAGAACCACTCGGATAGAAAGGTAACAAAACAGCTAATGACTACGAACTACACTTAAGATTCATATAATAAAAGTGGCTTACCTTTTAAATTATCAAAGAAAATTTTATATTCGAATTTCCTTTTCAAATTTAATGCGATATCTCTATTTTTTTTTTCATGGTGAGTATAGAAACAAATTTTTCTGTCTTCATCAGGAGTCACCAACAATTTCTAAACACGCAGGTGATCAGTTTCTGCATAAATGAAATCTGCAAGAGCTGACCTCTAGTGGTATGAAAGGAAAGTATTTAAACATTGAAATTACATAAACCAATCAGTCTTTAATCGTTTAATAAATTTTAATAATAAAATATTAATATAAAATATTATTATAATAAATATACATTATATATAAAATAATAAAATTGTAGCAATAAGTTAAATCTTTATAAATTTAACTTATTGCTAAACGCGAATTTTATTTAATATTCAATTTATTATAAATTAATTTAAAATTTTAGATTAATTTATTTTACGAAATAAAATTAATTTATATTTTAATTTATCAATTAATTTATATTTTAATTTATTAATTAATTTATATTTTAATTAATTAATTAATTTAAAGTTTATTAATTTTATTATGAATATGATTAATAAAATGTAAATTGATCTATATTTAATTGTAATAAATATAAATTTTATTTTATTTATTTAATTTTTTTGTCATTTTTGTAATATTAATTTAAATTAAATTGAGTTTTATTTAAATTATATTTGGAGTATATTTTTAATATAATTTATTCATTATAACTTAAACTAAAATTTAAATTTTAATTGACCGTATTATACTTTTAAGTGATAATTTAAAGTTAATTTAGTTTTAAAATCTTAAAGGGTATTAAATCGTATAATAGGATATAAAAAGGATCTGCTTAAATCTTAAATAAATTAGACTTAATTTTATTATTTTCAAAATTTTTTAAAAGAAAATTGGAAAATAATAAAATTGTTGTTGTGGAGGATCCAAATCTTGGATCTGTCAATCCACGTAATCTCAGAGATATATTCTGTGGGATTCATATGCCTAATATTCAGTTTTTGTAATACTGCCACCCTTCAACCAACGATCATTCCTTTTTCGAAGTCCATAGGATCATAAGGATCATAGGGAGGTGATCGTAATGTTTTGGCTGGACAGTGCACATATATCTAACGCTCTAGTAACATACTTCCACAGGTCACGTGTCCGATGGGATTTGGTTGTGCTTGTTTTTTTTTAATGTCCGTCCGTCCGCCCTTCTGTCACGCTCTCAACATGCATTCGATGGTTCATCCATCGTTTATAAAATAAATGTTTGCTCATCCTGTGTCCCTTGTTTTCTTATTGGTACATTTTAAATGAAAAAAAATTGGAAAAATGACCATCTGGTGACAAAAGTATGAAACAATATTTTCCAGATAAAAACCAAACTGAATTCGTTTCGCTAAAGCTTCCCCCCTGCCAATTTTCCCTCCAAACCCGGACTATAATTCGAGTTATCACGTGACTGTGCACATTAGGCGACATCGAAGAATACATATCAGCGGCATAAATCCTGCCCCTCCTCCCTGTAGTCCATTTGCGGGGCCCCCTTTTGCGTTTTTAGTTATCTGCGGGGCATTAGTTCGTTCCCAGGTTCGAGCGATATTTCATATTTGTTCAAAAAGCAGCGCGTGATCGATTTCGATAAACAAAACGCATCCAACTTTGCTCGAGCCCGAACAAATTCGTCTGCCTTAGCCATTTGCCTGACCAAAAAGAGCCGGCTCGCAACAAATATGCCCTCTGATGGCAGGCAGCTGTCAGTGGCAGAGCAAATGTCCCCGTCAGAGGGAAAGATGAAGACGATATTTTGGCGGTAGTAAATGGCCAGCAGCGTGTTTGTTTCTTGGGCGAAACTTCTTTCGGGCCACAAAAGAGTCTAATGGAAGCAGAAAATCGACAACCATAAAATCCCATTGTGTGGAAATGGCGCGAAGGATACTTTTCATGGGGGCCCCCTTCCTTTTTGCGCGGCAAAAGAGCGCATTTCACGGCCAGAAAAGCAAACGTGCACTTAGTTCCGGCCCTGTATGGATTTCAGTGTGGAAACTCAATGTGTCTGTCTATCAGTGTAACGGTATCCATCATCTGCTCCTTTCTCTCTTTCTTTATAGCTCTATTTAGGAAACAGTATCGAAAATCATTCCTCTCCCTCCCTTTTTCTTTCATGCTATCTTTATACACAGTATGAAAGAGAAACGATTCTCTTTCTCTTTCCATCTATCTACAACAACGACTCCGGCTCTTTATTTATCTATTTGTCGCTCTTTTCTGTCCATCTCTCTCTCTCTCTCTCAATGTTTGAGAAAAGTTCACTCTTTTATCGAGTGGGAGATACGAATGCTGAAATTCCCGTTCTCTCTCTCTCTCTCTCTCTCTCTGATAATCAGCCAATGCTGGACAATGCCATGCTCTCTCGCGCTTTGTGCAAACCCGGACGAAGTTGTGCCCAGTCCAGGACAACAAAGGATGTGCTAATGGGCGTAAATTTGAAAATCCAGCGCGCAGCCTTTAATCTCTTCAACTTAGCCCTCTTTACTCCGCCATACAATTTTGCATCGTTTCCATAACAACGCCGCAGTTGACCTTAGCGATGACCTGGCTACCGACATGTAATGCCGCTTTGGACTCCCGCAATCAGATGATAGAAGGGATGCTAATGCACGGCCAAATGCAAACCGCACTGTCTTTTCAAGCAATTCGTAATTTTGTCTGAAGGCGCCTTTTGTTAAGCAATATCAGGCGTATTCGTCTCCTATCTGCATAATGGCATCCCCGTATGATTGTCATGAAAACCAGTGAACAAAAGGCCAATTGCCTCGACCCAATCTGTGTTCTCTCCTCTCCATTTCTTTTTCATCTTATCTTCTCCTTTCTCTATTCTTTTCCTCCCTTCTTTCTCTATTTTCTCCTCTCCTGTATATCTCCTATATTTTGAACTATTATCCCACTCTCACTCGCTCCTACATGATGATAATTATCTCGCTCTCCTACGTTACAATCTTCTCTCCACTCTTTTTCTCATAACTTCTTCTCTTTCATTCTGCCCCCTTTCCCTCTCCTATCTCTCTCAAAATTTCTCAGAGTTCTCTCCTACGCCATCTCGCATCTCATTCTGTCCCCTCCTATACTACCTTCGTTATAATCTCCATCTCGCATTTTTCTCCTTTCTTCTCCCCTTCTCTTCTTCTGTGAATTTTCATCTCCTATTACCTTCTCACCCTCTCCTATATTATAATCTCCTCCCCACTCTTTGTTTTCTATCGCCTTTCTCTCATTTTGTTCCCTCCTCTCTCTTTTGTCTCATTATCTCCTCTCCTACACATTCTCCATATTCTCCAACTCCGTTCTTCTTCCACCTCTCTTTTCTCTCCTTCTCTAACTTTTCATCTTCTATTACCTTGTCATACTTCTAACCCTCTCCTATTTTGATATCCTATCTCACTGTCTCTCCTATATTATAATCTCCTCCCAAATCTTTATCTCTTATCCCCTTTCTCTCATTCTGTTCCCTCCTCTCTCTTCTTTCCTCTCTCATTCTCCTCTCTGCTACACTTCTCATATCTCCTTTCCTACACTGCCTCATCCGTTCTTCTCTCCAGCTCCGTTTTCTCCCCTCTTCTCCTGTTATTCTCTCTTTTCTCTTTTCCTCGTATTCTCTTTTTTCTCTCCTCCTCTTCTTTCATTTCTCCTCTCTTCTCTCGTTTTTTATTTCCTATTACCTTCTCATCCTTCTAACCCTCTTCTATTTTGATCTTCTACCTCACTGTCTCTCGTAGTATATTATAATCCCCTCCCCAATCTTTATCTCCTATCCCCTTTCTCTAATTCCCTTCTCTCCTACACCATTTCCTACCTCCTTTCATATGCTTCCTCCTCCGTTTTCTCTCCTCTTATTCTGCTTTTTCTCTTCTCCTTTGGTTCTCTCTTTTCTCTCCAGGTTTTCCTTCTATTTTCTCATTTTTCATCTCCTATTACCTTCTCATAATCTCTCATACACCACCTCCCATCTTTTCTGCATCTCCCGTTTCTCTCTTTCTCTTCTTCTCTCATTTTTTATCTCCTATTACCTTCTCATCCTTCCAACCCTCTCCTATTTTGATCTTCTACCTCACTCTCTCTCCTATATTATAATCTCCTCCCAAAACTTTATTTCCTATCCCCTTTCTCTCATTCTGTCTCCTCTCTTTCTCGCTTATCTTTCTCAAAGTTCTGCTCTCCTACTTCATTCTCTTCACTCTTATCTCTCCTATCTCATTCTGTCCTCTCCTACATGATTTCCTTCCCTCTCGCCTCTCATCTTTCCTCTCCTACTACCTTCTTATCCATATTTTATCTCTTTTTCTATTCTTGTTCCCTCTCATCTCTCTCTCTCTTTCCATTCTTTCTTTCTTCTTATCTCTCTCTCTATATATAATTTTCTATATCTTTCTCTCTTCTATGTTTTATTTTTCTGTCTCTCGATCTTTGCCTATCTTTACCTCTTTCTATTCGCGCTTATTCTTTTCTATAACTATTTCTCCATCTCTCGCCACCTTTCCATTTATTCTGTTTTTTTTTCACCCATCTCTTTCTCCGTCTGCTATTCTCTTCTTTCACTTTATTCTTCTTTCAAGCTGGAAATTCGAAGAGACTAACTGGAATAGAATCTTCTCAGTAGTCTTGGAAAAAGCAAGAAAAGTCACTCAATCAAATTATCTGCAGAAACTGATTTAAGTTCTTACCTCGAAGTAACAAAAGGCACTTACGTCCATGAGAACGTGCCCTCGTGAAACCTCTTAAGATCTTTATCATTTAAGATATTATAAAAGAAAGAAGAAGCAATCGAAACATCTGCAACTTCCACCGGAACTTTTCACTCACTTTTTAGATCTTTTTTGAAGAGTTCAATTTCCAGGTTTTAATTTTCCCATAATCATCTATTAAAAACTGGCTGTTTCATTTAATTATGGCAGGGCAGTGTACATTAAGTCCTCTACCATTTCAAACGCGAAAGACGAATTGCACAATTTACTTTCAAAGATATCTGCCATAGTTAATCGTGTCTTGTTTCCAGCATCTTGAGCAAGTTACTTTGGATTCTGAATAATTATTTCACCAAGACAAAAGAGGATTTGTCGCCATGACAACCTAGTTGGCTTTCTATACCAGCTGCATCTAATCTGAGATCTTATCCCCAAGAGTAAACGGAGAACAGGAAAACAGAGGATTAGTCTTCTTGGACCAAGGAAAGGTGTTTCTCAGGGATTTCTTGAACACTTGAGAATAGCGAGAAAAGAGAGAAAGATAGAGAGAAAATAAATATGAAAGAGAGAGAGAGAGAGAGAGAGCATACTTTTAGGGATTCTGAAATATGTACTGCTTTATTCCTTTGATACTACACCACAGTATCCAATCAGATTGGCCAGATGTCCATCCTTGACATATCCAGATGGTCCTGCGTTATTTCTTTAACCAGTGACATCTTCAATCCACAAGGATCTCCCCTCAATCCAAAGATGCTCTCATAATTAGGGCTAAGGGTTTGCTTAGCTCCTTTGCTGTCCCCTTAATATAATTGGGAAGATTCCATCCACCACCTTTTTTATGCCCATTCTCAACAATTTCTCTTCCACTTTCCTTTCAGTTTTCCCTCGTCGGTGGTACAGTTGGTAGGATCACCGTCCTCCCCACACTGGAAAAGACCCGAGTTCAAGTTCTGTCGATGACGGGAGGAATATTTATGGTATTTTTTACAACGTGGCAGAGTTAGTTAATCTCAGGGGAGGTTAGGCATGGTTTTCCCTCCCAGAAACTACTGATCATGGATAAACTTCACTTCTGGATGAGATGCTAAATATTTATTGAGTTTATCGCTTTGTACCATTCATATTCACGAGCAACAGTAGTTGTACCATTCATATTCACGAATTTCTGCTTATGTCCAAAGGGCTGAACCATTGTCATCCATCTCCTCCTAGTATTAATATAAGCAAAGAATATATCCGGAACATCGAGTGCTCCTTTAATAAGAATAGGAGACTACTTCAGGTGGTAATTGAAGATTTCAGATGAAAGTTTTCTCATCAAGTCAGAAAGAGAGAGAGAGTGATAAATCCGTCTGTGATTTTTATCTTTCTCTCTCTCTCTGCTCTAATCTAAAACTAATTGCGCGGATTTTTGTTCATCTTAATTGAGCCTGTAAAAACAGCCTGGAAAGGTCGGGGGTGGATGAGGAGGGGGGAGAGGGAGAGATGGAAAGAAATTATGTTTATTACCGCTGACGATGCAGCAGCCTCTTTTTCTCCATTTTTTTTTCTCCTCCTCCCATCTTTATGAGAATTTATGGGAGAAATAACGAAGGCCGCATCTCTACAAAATACAGACTGGAATTACAAAATGCGTATTTTCTCCGCGCGGGTTGAGACAGTTGACAAATGCCCCCCGCATAAGAGCTTCTCACGAAGGAGCAGCGCAGGAGATTGGTGGAAGTAATGTATTAGTAGGGATGCAGAGGATAGGTGGCACACAACCACTACTGATGATGTGTATTTCTCTTCATCTGCACTCCATTATTTGGAGTGCAGATGACGCAGAAGGACGGGTCATCTACGCAAAGCGAACGATACTTTGCTCTGTGTCGGCTCCTATTTCTAAGAAAATGGCGCCGATCCATCATTTAGTAAACAGACAGATGGACGCATAATTTCATCCAGGTAACACCAGACGCGCCCGAAAAAAACTGATTGTGTTTTCTGATCACCTTCTTTTGTTTTCTAAGTTTATCCAATGTGAGTCCTTGTAATAGAATGGTGTCTATTGATAAAATAGCAGTTATGGGACGTTGTAAACGTATCGCGGACTTTGAAAAGGGCATGATTGTGGGTGCTCGTGCGTCAAGCGCTTCTATATCTAAAACCGCACATCTTGTCCACTGTGATCAAAGTGTAACAAGAATGGTGTGCAAGGTATCGCACCATCTCCTGCCCACAGAACTGTAAACGAATCCTCAAGGTGGATGATCGTGGTGAGCGCGTTGTGCCGGCTCAACGAGCCCAAGAAGGTACTTGAAAAACATAGACACCAAAAGGGTCAAAAAGAAAGTATTTCTTTATAACGGCCTTTCACGTTGCATTGTGGTCAGATTGGTTGCCGAGTCGAAATTGAGATGGTTTGAATCCCATCACAAAGGAGAAATTTTTACCTGTGGGTACTTGGTTTTCTATGAAGCAAACAAGGCAAACAGACAATGCAATTCACAGTCATTATACACAGACGCCTCAAGACCTTAGTTACCATCCTCCATGCTAAGCGTCTTTTGGCGTACCATCCCTTAGCAGGAGTGTGTCAGCAGTACCAATGGTCTCCTACAAAACCGCGCCAAGATCAGATGAAGGTGTGAGTAGTGAATATAGTGTTGCTTGTTTTGCTCATCTGGCCACTTGGTTACTGGAAGGCCCCTCACCAGGAAAGAGCATTCCAGCATGTGTCCAAGGCACGAGGATCTGGGCCAGGTCAGTAGAGGGATGCCTCTCAACGTCTACCCCTAATACCCAAGAAATGAAGTAAGGACAGAGGAAAGGAGGATAAAAGGTGTTGAGAAAGAGTGGGAACCATGCGAAGAGGGGTCCATCAGACGAGCAGGAGATCAGAATTCGCTAGTGGAAGAACACCCTTGAGAAGGGTGAGTAAGGACAGCAAGAGTGCAAGATAATGATAGAGACAGAAACAGGAGTGAGCGCCGAGAGATCGACAGAGAAGGCAGTGCTTTCCAAAAGAGGGAAAGTACAGGGACAAAGAGAGGCCTGTACACAGACATTCCACACCAACATAGTGGTGATAAATCCTACCCAAACTCTTTTGCAATAATCTCGAGGTTTCATGCCTGCTTGTTGAAAAGACTGAGTTCAGGAGCAGCCCAGATGAGCGGGCTAGTCGAGAGCTGGTGCGATGGCAGGTGTGGATGCAGTGGCCAGAAGGTGTCTTCTTCGCTTGAAGAGAGCAAGGCGCTGAAAACTTTCTTGTTTACAATCAGGGAATGGAGCGAACGAAGGTCTGGAAGGTTGGTTTGAAGGAGGAGCTGTTGCCAAGCTAAGCCACGCAGTCGTACAGGAAATGAGCCCATTCTTCCTTCTCGCCTCTCAACTATTACAAAATATTTTACGCGGGCCTTGATGGAGCCCCCTTAGTCAGGAATGTCAAGGACCGCCAAGGTCCTGGCGAAAATTCCTCATTGGGTCAGAGCGCTTTCCCATGTATGGGACTCGGACCAATTCCGACCCACCACACAAAGTCCAGGGAAGAGTACCAGCCACCCATCCATGATACTAGCTTACAACTAACTTCTTTCAATAAAAAATATAGCGCGGGTTGCAAATCAAAATCAGAAGATGCCCATTAGCCAGCCAACATCCATTAACGATCTCTACTACAACGCCCTCCCCTACCTATGGAAGCGAAAGTAAAATGCAAACAAGATTCTCTCTTATCCCCAATATTCTTCAACAAGTAACTTGCGAGTCAAATGCTTCGATTTTATGTTCTTCTAACAGCTCTGAATTCCAATCCATTAGTAAGAATTAATGTACAAGAAAACCATTAAAAAGTCAATAAATCGCCCAGGGGTTTTCTCAATTAGCAAAAAGGATAATTATAAAAAATAATTTTCAGACAAAAAGCTTAAATTGGTCCATTCATCTCAATTGGTGAAGATAAATTCGCTAAAACATCTTGCCATAATTCTCGATTGTCCCAGATGAAAAAAATCTCGATTGTTTTGTGTGTTTTGGAGCCTTCAGAAAGAACGATAGTTTTAACTGTCAATAATCTTGTATTATTTGTAAAATATTGCCACCAACACGACAAGTAATTGATCACAGCTCTGGTTGGGAACGCAAGAGGCATTTTGTTTTAGCAAAATGGAAGAAAGGTAAGTGATGTTCTTGAATACATCATTTTTCATTGGACTGCATTAGAAAAACTGTTTTTACAGCAATCCTCTTAGAGGCTAGAAGAAATGGCCAAAGTGATTTTTAGATTCCAGTAATAAATGGGGTTAATAAATTCAGGTTAACGGATCTACATTTCCGGATTAAAGAGGCGATTTAAAGAAAAGTGGTTGCGTCTGACTGTGGGGGAGGAAACCCCTCCCTCAAACAAGACAAGATTAAAAAGATGTCAGTTGGGTTTTCTCAGCGCTGTTATTGTTTAGACAGCAATGAGGACAAGGCATCAAAAGTTTTGTGGTTTCGTTTATTTTTAAATAAATTTTTTTTATAAAATATGTTAATTTTTATTTAGTAAAATGTATTTATAAGATTAAAAGCATTTTTGTTTGGGTTTTAGTTTTGTTGTTGAGTTTTTGGTGTATCAGCAACTAGCGCGGTATATATTGTCTGTAAGTCTGTTCTTAAAATTGAACTTTGGGGGATCCCTTCTGCTTGATGGAAAAGGAAGATCTTACCATTATTTGCAATATCCAGTGTGTCAAAAAAACATTTCCTTATAAAAATGGAAAGATGTCAAAAATCCCAAATCTCCAACCAGTATCGTGTTTTCTTCAGGCTTCAGAAAGGCATCAGGAATGTTTCAAATCTAAGTAGATGGTTCTGAGTGGATCTATCCCTAAGAAAACCACACTGAGTTTCGAAAAACTGCTCATTGTGTTCAAAGGACCACAGAAATCAAGAGTGGACCATGACACAAAGACCAAAGACCATAACCAACAAAACTAAAATCTTCCAGGATTTTAGTTTTCTTCAGACTTAAGAAAGGCATCAGGAATGTTTCAAGTCTGAGTAGATGGTCCAGAGTGAATCTACCCCTTCGAAAATCACACCGAGTTTCAAAAAACTGCTCATTTTGTTCAAAGGACCAGAGAAATCAAGAGTGGACCATGATACAAATACCAAAGACCATAACCAAGGACTAAAATCCTCCAGGATTTTAGTTTTGTTGGTTATGGGAAGATGCCAAATCTCTTAGCAGTATCTTATTGTTTCTTCAGTTTTCACAAAGGCATCTGGAATGTTTGTCTGATTAGGAACTTCCCCTTCGAAAACTACATTGCGTTTCGAAAAACTGTTCATTTTGTTCCAAGGACCATGATACAAAGATCAACACAAAAACCAAAGACCATAACCAACAAAACTGAAATCTCCCAGGATTTTAGTTTTGTTGTTGAGGAGGTTTTAGGTGGATCAGCGCTTAGACTATATTGGTATGTATTGCCTGTAAACGTTGTTAAAATTGAACCTTGGGGAATCCTTTCCTTTTGATGGAAAGGGAACATCTGACCCGCATTTGCAATGTCCGGTGTGTCAAAAAAAAAAAAAAAAATCCTTATAAAATGGGAAGTTGTCAAAAATGCCAAATCTCCAACCAGTATCGTGTTTTCTTCAGACATAAGAAAGACATCAGGAATGTTTCAAGTCTGAGCAGATGGTCAAGAGTGGATCTGCCACTTCGAAAACCACGCCGAGTTTCAAAAAACTGCTCATTTTGTTCAAAGGACCAGAGAAATCAAGAGTGGACCATGATACAAATACCAAAGACCATAACCAACAAAACTAAAATCCTCCAGGATTCTAGTTTTGTTGGTTATGGGAAGATGCCAAACCTCTTAGCAGTATCTTATGCTTTCTTTAGTTTTCACAAAAGCATCAGGAATGTTTTAAGTGTGACTAGGAAGTTCCTCTTCGAAAACCACACTGCGTTTAGAAAAACTGCTCATTTTGTTCCAAGGACCATGATACAAAGATCAAAGGCCATAACCAACAAAACTGAACTCCTCAAGGATTTTAGTTTTTTGTTGTTAAAGAGGTTTAAGTTGTACCAGCGCTAGACTATATTGCGTATGTATTGTATTGTCTGTGAACTGTTCTTAAAATTGAACCTTGGGGATTCCCTTACTCTTGATGGAAAGGAAAGATCTGACCAGTATTTGCAATGTCCAGTCTGTAAAAAAATTTCCATATAAAAATGGGCAAATGTCAAAAATGCTAAATCTCCAAACAGTATCGTATGCTTTCTTTAGACTTCAGAAAGTCATCGGGAATGTTTGAAGTCTGAATAGGTGGTTCAGAGTGGACCTGCCTCTTCGAAAAACAGCTCATTTTGTTCCAAGGACCACATCAATCAAGGGTGGACCAACACAAAGACGTAAACAACAAAACTAAAATGTTCCAAGGATATTAGGTTTCTTGTTGAGGAGGTTTTTGGTGTATCAATGACTTAGACTTTATTGCGTATATATTGTCTGTAAACTGTTCTTAAAATTGAACCTTGGGCAATCCCTTCCTCTTGATGGAAAGGAAAGATCTGACCCGTATTTGCAATGTCCGATCTGTCAAAAAATTCCTTATAACATTGGGAAGATGTCAAAAATGCCAAATCTCCTAGCAGTATCGTATGTTTTCTTAAGACTTCAGAAAGGCATCAGGAAAATTTGAAGAGTGACTAAGTGGTCCAGAGTGGACCTGTCCCTTCGACAACAACACAAATAAAAAAAAATTGCTCATTTTCTTTCTAGGACCACAGCAATGAAGCGTGGACCATAACACAAAGACAGTTAGTGAAAACCATGGGTCAGTTATTGTTTGGGATTTGTGGGTCCTGTCTTGCAAAGGCTAAATATTCCTCCAGAATCTTTGAAGCAAATTTGATTCCTTGCTTCCTCCCCTTTCCTTGATGGTCAGAAAAACAGGAGGATTAAGGTAACCTTTATGAAGAGGATATGCACTTTTGAGTCACACATAACAATCAAGTCTTAAAATTTTACTACCGTATTTACTCGCCGACATGTTGTGTCAAATTCAAGCCTAGTATGAAATATAAGTGGGAAAAAAATCCTTACTGAAATACTTGCATAAATTTCCCAAAGTGCATCAGCAATTAAACCTTCTCTCAATTTTCTGATTTTATCCCAGCCAACTGGTTAAATTTAAAACGAGTCTTCTTCCATCATTTAAAGGTTAAGAATAGATTTTATTTCCGGCGGAAATTCACTGACATCCAAATCTATTTCTCCTTCATAAACCACGAAAGCACTTTTATCTTTTCCATTGCCGAAAAGCAAAGTCGCAACCATCAATTCTTTAATTCCTTTCGGAACCCCTAAAAGTAGAACTGTGTCTGATGGAAGATGGTAGAAATTACTCTCTGCTTGTACGTGTCAAGAGTGCATCGTTGAAGAAATTTATGACCGCAGGACCGGCACCACTTTCGCATAAAGCTGTGTCGATGTTTTCTCTGGGAACAGGCACAGTACTCTCTTTTGCAAGCATAAACTTTACAACGATGCTATTAAGTTTGCCTTTCTCTATTAACTGAGAACATCTCATTAACGGGGGCCCTATTAGTTCTGCTAACGGCTCAAAATTCAGGCGCGGGGGTTGTTCTTCGTTCAAATAAAATATATCCTTTTATAAATAACCCAGCGCCTGTAGAATTACACAACCGACATGTTTAAAAGGCAACCTTTATGAAGGGGATATGCACTTTCGAGTCACGCATAACAATCGTTATAAAAGTCTTAAAATTTTATTACCGTATTTACTCGCTGACATGTTGTGTGAAATTGGAGCTAGCATGGATATAAGTTGAAAAAATTGCTGTTATTTTTAAAGTATAAAATTAAGCTTTTTGATAAGAGTTTTGATTATTTTAATTAATTAATTAAAATAATCAAAATTAATTTTGATTAGTTTTTGTTTATTTTAATTTAATTTTTTTTATTAAACTGTGCGAATTAATCCATTCTTCAGATATTTATTTCATTTTATTTATTTTATTAAAATGCGCTAATTAATATCCATTCTTTCAATATTAATTTTATTTTGTTTAATTATTTAAAAGGCGTAAAAGATAATAAGAATTTATTTATTTTTTTATTTTTTATGGAAACTAACAAGAACAACTCAGCCTGAGCATGCGTACCTGAACAAATCTTTCACTACGCAGTTGTAAACATTCCCACAAGCACTAAATCGTTCGGACATTCTTTAAAAACTTTTAATTAATTAAAAGTTTTGTCTTTGTTTCTCTATTTCTTTTGTGAGCAGCGTAACAGTCATAATTTATGCAATAAACAATGTCAAAAGAAAACAGAAGTTATAAGGGATTGTTTTCAAAGCTATGGACTCGATTACAATAAGATTAAATTGTAATGTACGTTTCAATATGTTAATAGCTACTTCAACGGGAAATTGCAAGAAAAAGGTACTCTGAAGAAGACCGATACCTCGAAACGTTTGTACGTTTGAAATTAAATCAATAGGTTTTTAAAATCTAATTATGCAGACTATTACAATGAGATTAAATTACAACTTACGTTCCAACTGATACACTATCAGCTGCATCAACAGGAGGTTGAAGGAAAAGGTACTCTGAAGAAGACCGATACCTCTAAACGTTTGTAAGTTTTAAATTACATCAATTGGAACTGGTTTTCAAAATCTAATTATGAAAACTATTACAATAAGATTAAATTACATTGTAAGTTTCAACTAATATGCTACCAGCTGCTTCTTGGGAGATTGCAGGAAAAAGTACTCTGAAGACGACTAATATCGAACATCGAAACGTTTGTACGTTTTAAATTAAATCAATTGGAATTAGTTTTCAAACTGTAATTATGTTGACTCTGTCATAATAAGATTAAATTACAATGTACGTAGTTTCAAGCTGGTACACTACAAACTGCCTCAATGGGAGATTGCAGGAAAAAGTACCCTGAAGAAGACTTATACTTCGAAACGTTTGTACGTTTTAAATTAAATCAATTGGAATTGGTTTTCAAAATCTAATTATGCAGACTCGATTAAAATAAAATTAAATTACAATGTACGTTTCAACTAATCTGATACCAACTTCCTTAACGGGAGCTTTCAAGAAAAAAGTACTCTGAAGAAGACCGATATCATACCTCGAAACGTTTGTATGTTTTAAATTAAATCAATTTGAAGTAACTGAGTTTTATTTGCTTCTGAAAATGAAATTAAGCGTAAATTAATTATTCCTGACGATATTAATTGATAAAATCATGTAATTTAATTTACCCTTCTGAAAAAAAAAATGCATATTAAGATGAATTAATCTTAATTACAGCACTTGACAACTGATTACCCTGAAATCGTACTCAGCGCAATTTCCAGTGATAAAAGTTAAATTGCTCAGACATAAATCAATGAAACGTTTATCTGAATTGATACATTTAATTAAGAAAAAATAAATTACTCGTTCAGTATTATTTGTAATAGAATATAAATAATATTTTTCTTTTCCAATTCGTGTAACCAAATTATTCCAATGCATACATTTCAATACACTCCTTACTATTCGAAGACCTGGCTTACACTCATTCTCCGGCCCTTTTTTAATACATTTAATATCAACGTACTCGCGAAAAAACAATTGGAGATGGGATCGAAACCTTTGGGAAGTACTTTAATTTTAACTCATCGGATCTCCCCGAAGATTACATTCTGGTGTAATGAACCCAACGGCCTATCCATCTACTGCTGGCTGCGCTGTAATGTTCTTTTGATGAGCCAGTCTGAAATCCTTCGTAGTGCGATAAGTTTTTTTAATCTCCAGGTTTCTCACAGACACAAACACACTCCCCTCCCTCTCCCCTCTACATTTTCCAATAATGTTTCATAAGTTTTATGCGTTCCATTAGCAATCCCTTCTTTGTTTTTCTACAGAACTCTTTAAAATGAGAAACTTAATAAATGTCTTTGTATTAATAGGATGGATTTACACTACCTGAACTCATCCTCAATGCCTTAACCATTGTCTATTGGTTAAAGTTTATTACGAATGTTTAGGGGGGGGGGCATAAATCTATCCACTTCCTCGCAGCTATTCTTTTTCAATCTAAGTTTACACTTAGGGGCTACTTTATTAGGTGCACTTGCCTAATAGCGAGTAGATTCTCTGTCTTCAGCCCTCAGAACAGCTTGGACTCGTGATGGATGGATTCTCCGAGGTGTTGAAATCGTGTCAAAGGCATATTAATCCGTGTTGATTCAATTTCTTCCAACAGTTGCTGCAAATTGGTGATCTATACTCCAAGAACTCGTTTCACCTCATCTGAGGTGCTCAAATGGATTCAGATTTGGTGACTGTGAATAGGCTGGATTCACTTTCATGTTCCTGGAACCAGTTCTGTACAATTCCGGCTTTGTGACATGGCTCATTGGTTGCCTAAAATGCCTTGTATACTTCAAGATTCCATCAGCATTGATCTTGCCCAATTCCTTCCACGCCTTGAATACCTCAGAGGAACCGGGTGGAAAAGACCTGATTTTTATGGTCTTTTTCACAACGTGGCTGAGTTAATTAGTCTCAGTCGATGGTAGCGTGGTTTTTCATCCAGCAAACAACTTCTAAGACCACTGTAGTCACTATAATAAATCGATAGCGCAGTGCATGTTTCTAACCTAACAATAAACTGAGCCGGAGAGGATTTTAAAATGTTTCCTCCATTGTTTACCTGAAGAAGAGTTTGAGAACCTTCTTGAAACGTTGAACTGCCAAAAGAGGTTGGTGTAATAAATCCTCTTTTTTTGAAGTTGACTATCATTATTTAAAATAATTAAATTTAAAAGTAAATGGATACGGTTATGATTTCGAAATGAGAAATATTAAAATCTCTAAACTCTCCTACATCTCCGAGAATTTTTAATAATTCTTAACTGAATCATCTGAAAAGGAGATTTTATTCCCATGACATTTGAGAGTAAACTATTCGCTCATTAATATGCACATTGGTTTGTAAGATGAGCGCGCATTGAATTCGAAATCGTTCGAATAATAGGGAAGATTATTAGCCGCAATAAAGAGATAGAATCATCTTGTAAATCCGACAGCAGAGAAGTCAAGAGCAAGTTGCCCGCATTTAAATTAATTCGTCCAACAAAGCCTGCACTCTGATTGATTTGGTGAAGAGGATAGTAAGCTTCAGCAGATAATAGACATATGTGTTTAGGCTTGTGTAACTGCATTAGGATTATTAGATAAGGGATCTGCGCGTGATTATCATTCTCATGTCTAAGTGCTCGCTTCGGAAAAAGGACAGCCGCAGTGGGCCAGCTTATCTAGTGTAGGGGGGGGTTAATTAACTTCACGTGCCACCAGCATCTTTTGGATATAACACCATATTTCATTACCTTAATTAAGGGGAAAGTAGCCGAGACAGGGACAGAGATAACGCGGTTATTTCTCCACTCATCAGCCCACTTACACGGAACATAACCCCGTTTTGTTGTTCGACACGGGTCCTTACGATCGCCGAGCAACCAGGGGGAGCCACTTGCGCAAGTTGAAACACGATCCGCGGTTAAGATCTTTTGATAAGTCGAAGAGAGAAAACAGAGCTAATTGCAATTTTGTTTAGGAGGAGATAACATCGAGGGATTTTTGCCATCTGTATTTCGAATGAAATCTAAGAAAGAAAGATAGAAGAACGGAGTACACTACTTGTTTTTCCATTGCCTTTTCTGTGTATATAATCTAATTTTTGTGCATGTAATTATCTTTCTTTCAAATACAACGGAAAAAACGAAACGAGAATCAACGCCTTACTACTGCGCATGTCAACAACATTCATATCGTGTTTTGTTCTGCTTAGATCAGTCTTTGTTTCGTTGCAATCGATTAAGTTTTGATTGAACTGTTCCACGTCATTCCTCTGTCACAGTGACAGAGACTTTTTAACGAAAAACAAGACCAAAACATTGGAACATCCTCCTTATTCACCAGATTTGGCGCCATGCGACTTTTTTTTGTTCCCTGAAAATTAAAATGCACTTCAAATGAT
This sequence comes from Mastigoproctus giganteus, assembly GCF_048544385.1. Classification (NCBI taxonomy): domain Eukaryota; kingdom Metazoa; phylum Arthropoda; class Arachnida; order Uropygi; family Thelyphonidae; genus Mastigoproctus; species Mastigoproctus giganteus. The sequence goes on along the minus strand of NC_143586.1, from coordinate 18,860,806 downwards.
AACAATTAATAGATAAAAGTATAAATTTTACAAATTTATACTTTTATTTATTAAATTAATTTTTTCCTTTTTTTTTTCTAGACTCTCCTTACTTTCGTTCCATTATTTCTATTCCAGTCTCCTTCATTCTCTCTCTGCACCGTCAGCGTGTACCTGGAACAAACGAAAAAGAAAACGGAGGAGTTTTTTTCCACCAATTGTCACATCTGTAGATTGTAATTCATCACCCAACTGCCTATTTCAGAGCCACCCCAATAAGCATCCATCATACGACCTTGTCGGAAGAAGACCCATCATGACTAATGACCCTGAAACAAATGGCATCAAGAAAAAATAAAATAAAAATCTCTGCACAGAAAACAGACCTTTATGTACCATGACTCCAACCATCTTTTATTCGAAAGTCTACTATAAATAAAAGTGTCTTCGAACAGATTTATAAACTCTCGATGTGTATATAAAGGAAAAAAAAAACTATCCCTTAAAACAGCACCTGCGTACAAAGCAGGAAACATAATATCCGACACTTGCGCCCTCTATATAACCCCCCCTGCCTTTGACCTTTCGCGAATCACCTAAGCAACCATCTCATCCCCAATACATTACGTACTTAATTAATTAAAAGGTTTTCCGCTAGGTGGCGGAAGTCGACTAACTGAGGAATTATGTGCTCCGCTTTTTACCTTAATTTAGTATGGATTAAAAGTGTTAAACTAGTTGTAATTGATATCAGTGGGTAGCTCTCTTCTCCAGCTTTTGAAACAAGTATGAACAGAAGACGAAAGCATGCAGGTAAATATGATTTCTAAAGATTAATTCTGCGAATACCTGATCGGACATTTTCTAGTTCGTATAAACGCAACGTGTCCGCTTACCGAGGGTAGAGTCTTTCGAAATCACTACAAGGTCATACCTCCCGCTGTACTTCCCCTTAATAGGTGGGCAGAAAGGCTTTAGTAAAGTTACAGTAGCTCACTATACTTCTTTTGCCCTTAGGGAAAGAGCGACCTTAAAAGCTAAAGGGAAACACATGTCTGGATTACAAAATATGGAAAAACAGGGATCAGAAGCAACTGATCAAATATGTAATATATGCCAAAAAGTGAGCAAATGCGCTATTAAATGCAGCGGATGCAAGGCGGTTATTGGAAGATGTTGCTCCTCGGTGGACATAGCTCGACTTAATCGAGCTAGGAAGAAGAAATTTCTTTGTCTAACTTGTAAATCCAAGAAAGGGAACGATGGGGGTGAACGGGTAAATAAGCCATCTAAAGAAGAGTCTAGCGAAGGCGAGTCGGGCGATGACGCCTGCAGCGAACGCGAGCCTACGGACTCCTCTCAAGGTATCTGCTCTGGGATACCCGAAGAACCAATTAATGTCATAGGTGACTCGATAACGGAGATACTAGGGTGCGACGCATGTCCAGATGACTGCGAACATCGGAGACTTCTTAGCAGAACCCAAGACACTGAAAAAATGTCAAACTTCGTTGTACAGCGTGTTGCAGAAAGCCCTCATTACAATGGAACTGAGAAAAAACAACACTGCGGCTCGGAACCCTACACAAGTAATCACGAATATTACTTAACAGAGCTCCTCTCTCCGATGTACAGGGCCCTACGTGAGATCCAAGAGGAGAACAATGAACTAAGGGAGCAAAACATTAAAATCAGCAGAAGTCAAAAGTTATTAGAGGAAAAATTGAACACACTATTAGCGCAGTTACAACTAACGGATAGAAAAATCGACACTGCTGTACTAGCTATGAAAAAACAAGAAAATAGGGCCCAATACAAGGATGCGGACAAGGCACGAACGGATCAGCATACGCAGACATCCAAATTACAGAGGGATACTAAGGGAAAAGCAAGAAATGATAGGAATAATAACTTTAAAAATGAGGGAGGCGAGTCACTACTGCGTCTAAGAGTGTCAGGATCTGAAATCTCCACTGAGAAAGACCACACGACTAGGCCAGAAACAAGAATAGACCTCGCAAATGCTAGTCCCCTCTCCCTATCAACCAATGACAACCCCCAGAGCACATTGACGACTGAAATAAATGCTGGGTTTACTAGACAACCTATCTTTGCGCAGATTGCGACCATTAGACAGAAGGCACCGCAACAGAACAAGACGAGTGAATCTGCCCCATCGATACCCTCTCGCGCAAATCAATCCATGTTTGAGAACAATCTCGCGGACTATAGGGTTCAAAAAACGAATCAAATCAATGATGAGCACAATAGAACCGAGACCACAACTAATCGTGTTGCGGGACACAGTCAGAGGCTTGCCGATAGATTTAACATATCCTCTGTACAAACCAGAGGAAAGATATTTATTTCAAGACTCAATCCGCAGACAGGTCCAAATCTTATTAAAGAAATGTGCGACAGAGGATTGGGGGTGGATGTAGAGGTCAAGCAAATACGCACACGACATCCTGCATATTCCTCTTTCATACTCTCCTGCCCACTAAATAGTGAAGGACGGCTCTTGGACAGAAACATCTGGCCAGTAGGAACGCTGGTGAAGACATATAGAGAAAGGGCTGGGAGGCCCACAATTAGGAACAGCACCGCGAACCTACGAAGAGCCCAATAGCGATCAACAGTCAATTTTTCTCTCGCAAAAGACTCGAACCGGATCATTATCTTCTTGCAAAACGTAAGAAGTATATCGAATAAGCTACACGCACTACAAACCTTACTACTCAACTCGGAGAATGACTGCGTATGCTTAGTTGAAACATGGCTCCATAATAACAGACACCTGGACGCCCTTGCACACTCCTCCGGTTACAACTGCATCGCAAATGGAAGAGAGGGTAAAAGAGGAGGCGGTGTAATGATTCTTTTCAAGAAAGGATTTTCTGTAGTCAAAGAACTCGAGGCGCAATCGAAGAATTTCGAGGCTATCATTGCCACTCTTGGTAAGGAAACGAGGAGATTGCAATTAGGCGTAATATACCTACCACCGGAACACACTAGAGAAAACAGAGCCGAGCTTCTTACGTGGCTCACCTCAAATCTGAGCACGAACACAGACACAATCGTAATGGGGGACCTCAATATGCCACTACCAAAACATCGGGAGGCAAAAAGCGAGTTGGACGATACAATGAATGCTTTAAACATGATCCAATTGAAAACACCAGCAACAAGAGGAACTCAGTGCCTAGATCTCATATACTACAATACCCCAGATATAAAGTTGAGGAACAGCTACATGAAATTCACTTCGGATCACCAACCGCTCACGTGTGAAGCCACTTTAAGAAGAATCCGGGACATCCCTCAAGATGTTCGGCATCCAAAAAGGGAAACAAAGATGATTTTCTCATCAAAATATATTAAAAGTGACGTCATTCTGAAACACCTGATGGCATATAATTGGCAAAACCTATACCTTTTGGGCACTGATGATGCCTTATCAGCGCTCTCACAATCACTCATGCATATGGCTGAAGAAGGAGCATCTAAGGAAATTAAATTATCAGACAGGGCAAAGCCCTGGTTCAACTCACAGTTGAAAGCAATCTTCAAAAATAAGCAAAAATTGTTCAGGAAATGGAAAAGAACTAGACATCCAGAGGACCACACCCGGTACAAACATGAAAGAGCACGGTTCATGAAGGAGAAGAAACGGGCACACATAGATATGGCTAAAGCAAAACTAAAAAAAAGGCAAAAGAATTGTCAGCAAAAAAAACCTCGCGCATAAAATGACTGAGGCATCCTTTAAGGAATGGACCGAAGCCACTTTCGGAACACCCCTCAAGGAAAACCAAATTGACAGCGAAGCAAACAATAACAGGATACAAGATGTAATCAAGGGGTTTAAGGAATCTATCAATAGTAATCGGATTGTCACTAACAATGGACATCTAAAGGAAATCAGTATTAGCAGAGACAACTTAAAAAGTGCAATCAACAGCCTCCCAAATAAAGCAACAATTGGGCCAGATAATTTCCCACTATTTATGATCAAAATCTGTAGCTGTTACATCATCGATGTACTACTACACATATTCCAGAGAATTTTGATGGAGGAGAACTTCCCGAAGCTGTGGAAAAGCTATTTTGTAAAACCTATCCCCAAAATAAAAAACCCAAAATCTGCAAAAGACTTCAGACCAATCGCTATCGGATGCTCATTGCAAAAAATCTTTGAAAAAACAATCCTGCACACCATCATCGAGCATTGCTTTAAGCACAGGCCAGAATACCTGCACTCAGTACTTCCGCAGAGATCGACCATCACCAACCTCATGGGGACACTGCTAAGGATCCAGCAAGCACTAAACAGTAAGCAGCAGGTGGACGTAGTCTATTTAGATGTGGCATCCGCGTATGATAACATATCCATCCCAGCTCTCATAGTCATTCTGCGGGACTACTTCCACATTACAGGAAATGCCCTCCATTTATTACAGAGCACTCTTTGGCGCAGACAAATTGCGGTGACAAACGAAAACATGTGCGCAACGTATGAGGTTGATAAAGGTGTCCCGCAAGGCGGAGTATTGTCTGCCACACTTTTTGCCATAGCCCTCGAACCCTTCTTAGCCCAGAACAAGAAGCACTTCATCACATACGCCGATGATATAAAATTTTTTATTACCTCAGGAGATCAGAAATCAGCTGAATACCACAACCAAGTGGCTAATACTAAAATAAAAGAACTTCAAGAGTACCTAGATTGTATCGGGCTGCAGTTGAATGGAAAAAAGACGGCACAAATGACTTTCACAAATAAAATAAAGCCAAACAAAATGGCAATATTTGTGAACGGCATCCTCGTCCAAAAGGCACAGTCACACATTGATCTTGGTCTCAAGTGGGACGAAGGCCTGACCTTCCGCCCGCACTTCGCATACATCCGCAACAAAACATACGCGGCGCTTTGGGCAACCAGGCAGGAGCTCACCGGTATTAGAGACCCCGGTCTGATGAAGCAATACATCAACAGATGTGTTACTCCTATTCCCCTATACGCGGCACAAATCTGGTCTTCAGCTCCCGAATGCAGTATCAAAGCCTTTCTAGGACTCGAATACTGGCTCTTGAGATGGCTGAACAGAATTTCAGCTAAACCTTTTACCATCTCAAGAGCTATACTATACTCCAATTTAGAGGTCACACCCTGGAGACAAACAATCACGTCAAGGAACATAATGACCCTCGCTCAGCTTTTAACGGGACGACTGGACGCACCGAAAGCCCGAGAGTGGATAAAAATACCCGGCGAAAAACCAAGAAGAGTTGCAGAAAATAAACCACAACTGAAATCGGCATTTACGCAGTTAGATAGCCTCGGAAGATTCTTTCCAGCAAACACCATCCAGCTATTCAACAACCTCAATATCAATCCTGAAAAGCTCTGCACTTGCAAATCCTACAGAAAGGAAGTTCTCAGAAACTCTTACTTGCAAATACAGATGTAATTAAGGATACAGTTCCAGCACCTTGTTCGGCCAGACACAAGCCACTGGGATTTAGGAAACCCGACCTCATCAAGAAATAGATGTCAGGATTGTCCTACCTACACAACTCTAATCCCACAGAAGAAGACGACTGCTGGAAATTTGAACTTTCAATTTTTTTTTTTTTTTTTTTTTTTTTTTCTACTGTATCGCAGTCATTCCTGTGGTTACAAATGCTGTACGTTGTTTGGCTGTAAATATTTGTGTTTATGTAAATACGGTGAAACTTTCACTTGTGTCTGTTTAAGCAAAAGGTATGCTTCAATTGTCATGGTATTAAGTTCTTACCAGTTTACGGTAGTAAGTAATTAATAACTGAAATATTCTATATTCCAGATAATTATAAATCAGATATTATGTATTTCATAACTGTAACATAGATGTATGTTTTGTAACATAGTTGTATATGTATGTTCACCCTCTAGCCTGTGGCTGTAACTGGGTGTTCTCATAAGAGAAATAAATTGATGATAATAATAATAATAAAAAAACTAAGCTCATATGGTGTGGCTTTATGGGTAGTAATTTTGTGGACCACACGCGCATGCGTAATAAGCAGACACTTATCATAGCTTAAATGCATCGGGAGATCAGATATAATATTTATGAGCAATTTGAACAGATAGGATTCGGGCTATCTGTTATAATCTGAGATGGGTAATCCCATTGGGTGTAGAGTACTCTACAAATGGAATATTTAGAACCGAGCTCGGTTCTGCCATAGAAACTTTCCTCTTTTCTAAGATATTCCAAGTAATGTGTGCGTCTTTAGAGAACGCTGTAAACTTTAATTCTGGAGAAGGTGGAGAAGTAATGATTATTTTGGGCATAAGTAAACCAACAGCGATTCCAGAATGCGTTTAGCGCTGAGCAAAGTCTCCTCTTTCAAACGTTAAGGAGAAATATGGCTGCCATTGACATCTTAGCGAAGATGACTTCTCTTTTGGTGTTAAATAGATAAAAGATAAGAAGCGGTTTTTATACGCCCACGCGACTACATAATGGACATTTATACCACCCTTTTAAAACTGCTATTTCCAACCCTTAAAAAGCTCTTCTGATAGCCTTATCTAAATGATATCTTGAAAATAAGTGATCAAATAGGCTCCATCGCACGAAAAAAACTCATTTGGAGCTTGAAAATAAACGCTCCAGGATGCTAAAGCCTTAGATGGTGTTTAAAGATCATTGTGTTATCTGCTTCTTGGGGCTTAATCAACTTCACAATTATTCCAGCAGTTTGAGGCGTATACCAATATTTTGCATCCAGATATATATAAGATATCAATACAAAAAAAAAAAAAAAAAAAATCCGTAATATGAATGTCATAATTAAAAAAAAGCTTCTTTTGGGAATCAAAGTAGTAAATACCTGATGAAGGGACATAAACAACTAGAGAATTATTTCGGAAATGATGTTTTATTATATGAAAACATCTGTGGTTTTTTCAACACTTGAAATTAGGTTTGGTATTTTCACAATTTGATAGCAGACGACGAAAGAAAATCAAAACCGTTTAAATTTTTAAAATCGAGCAGCTAGAACCGAAGTTATGAACGATGTAACGTTTTATGCTCACGCCGGCTACTTATTCTACCGAATCAGCTGAATGAGTAGATTCATCAGCGCAATTTAAGAAGTGACGTCATTAGTGTAATTTCCGTCTCGCATTTTCGTTACCAATCGTTTTTAATTCAGTCTGAAAAGTATGAATGATGTAACGTTTTCTGCTCACGCACGCTACTTATTCTACCGAATCAACGTTAGTGACTGAGTTACCATCAATAGCGTCATTTTGGATGGATGCCGTTTGCGCCATTTTCCGTCTCGAATTTTCGTTACCAATCGGTTTTAATTTAGTCTGAAATGTTCAGTATGAATGATGTAACGTTTTCTACTCACGCCCGCTACTTATTCTACCGAATCAACGTTAGTGACTGAGTTACCATCAATAGCATCATTTTGGATGGATGCCGTTTGTGTCATTTCCGTCTCGCATTTTCGTTACCAATCGGTTTTACTTCAGGCTTAAAAATTTAGTCGGTGACGCCAAAGCTGTTTTCACATCAAAAATCTCTATTTTGGTAATCAAAGTAGTAAATACCTGATGAAAGGGCTTAAACAACTTCAGAATTATTCCACCAGGTTGAGACGTACCAATATTTTCCCTTAAGATATATATTATTATTATTATTATAAATAACTATAATATGAATATAATTCATAATTTAAAAAAAATCTCCACTTTGGGAGTCAAAGTAGTAAATACTTGACGAAGCATATTTATTCCAGATTACTAATTATGTCTTTTTGTGATGGTGGAGAATGGTTTGTGTTTCTGTTAAATTTGCATAAAGGCAGAGAAGCTTACGATGCAATATTACGTCATGATTGTAAATCGGGCGAATTATGAGCGGGTTTGTCCGTTTTTCGGGATGAAAAACCACAGTTTCCGGTAGAATGCAAAATATCGCATCAAACAAGTTTACAAAGAGAAAGAATAGGCTCGTATCCATGACAACCAACTAACCTATGTTTGTTTTCACGCTCAAGAGGAAACCGAATCCATTTCACATTTCTTCAGCGGTGTGTAAATGAATTCCGCCCTCGAATATCAACTTACCAACTTTTCTGTAACAAACATCTCTTGTTCCGGTCCTCATTTACATCTTTATTTCTCCAGCACACACTTTGCTTTCTCATTATAACTGCTCGGTAAGAATTTATCTTCAAATTAAAAGGCGAAAAGTTTTTCAACAAAGAAAATCTTTTCATATTCACACGCGCAAAAAGTCATCTGCGCCTTATGGAAGGTTTACAATATGCAAATAGTTCTCGAGATTAATAGAAAAACTTGTATCAAAGTAAGTTATTAAAAACTCTGTTACGAAACAGTAATTTAAACGCGGAAAATAATTTGCATTCATAATCGCATCCCTCTAAGCGAGAGAAAATGCCAGAAACCAAGAGATGCCAAAAATAATTACCGTTTCCATAGAAACCGGCTGGCTGATGTACGTCTGCTTTTTTGACAGTTGATCGGACATGGTTTCGATACTCCCTCTTTCAGTAACTTAACCCCTATAAGTTTGCAGAATTCAAATTTATATTAATGACGCGAAATTCTCTTATTGTTGTTTCGAAAAGTTGGGGACTCATCAGGATTCTCTCTGAAAGATTTCCCGTTGACTTAGGATAAAAGGTGAAGACTGATGAGTTGATACCCCCACAGGTAATCGTCAGTGAAGCAGAAAATTCTTTATTTGCAGCTTTCTAATTAAACAACTCCTTTACACCTTGTTGCCCTTAGCAACAACACGTATCGGAAACATGGCTGCGTGTTCTAGTTTCCATTATTAGCAGCACACTTGGCCAAGAGCATCGACCAACAATACGCGTCTGATTCTCTTTGCGCGGATTTTTAACGTCTGCTTGCTAATTTTGAATGGAACTTTGATTGGGTTTTAACTTCGTATAACACGTGTTTGCAGACGAAATCAATGGCGAAAGTGCATTGACACCAATCGATAGAAGGGGGGGGGGACGTCAACCTTGTACACATCGTATTAATCATCAAAATAGATTCGAAGGAACAGTAGCACATCGTCTAAGCAGTTCCAGTATGCAAATTTCTGTCCCAAACGATTTCAACTTTGACATTAATGGCGCGCAAAGTTTGTTTCCGATCTCCAATATCAGAATATCGATACAAAAGTCGCCGAACTTTAAATATAGTAATTTAGGTGGAAGTTGTGTGCTATATCCGGTTGCCCATATTTGTTTATTTGCTATAATTAGATAGAGGGCGCTGTAGACAAGAGAATGACGATGCTTTCTACGGTAGGATCGTTCCTCAGTCAGCTGGTATCGATTTCGATCTTACTATTTAAACTTTCTGCCGAAATGACTTTTATTTTTTTCTGATCACGTGACGTGCCAAATATTATTATTATTTTTTTTTTCTGGTTTTTCCCGAATCGGAGAAAGCGCCAGACATACTGAGATACAATATAGGTGGATGGATAGACACTGATGTTTTCTAATATAGATTACATCAGATAAAACAAATTCGTATTCAAATATGGCTCACAATTACGTAGAATGATTTTTCTTAAAACTCGTGATGCGAATCGCAGATTCATTTGCATAATTACGCTAATCTCTCTACGATATTATTAATTAATGCGCATGTGCGCGCGAGTTTCCATTTCGATATTAATAGCAACGCGCGCAACAATTTCAATTTTTTTTTAATCTGCACGTGCTGGCAGCGTACTTAATTCCATGCGTGCGCAATAAAGTTCATTTCTTTTGATACCTCGCGCTAGTGTCAATTTCTACGTTAATAGCAGCGCGCGCGCAACAATTTCAATTTTTTGATCTGCACGTGCTGACAGCGTACTTAATTCCACGCGTGCGCAATAATGTTCATTTCTTTTGATTTGATACCTCGCGCTAGTGTCAATTTCTATATTAATAGCAGCGCGTGCAACAATTCGATTTTTTTGATCTGCACGCGGTGGTAGCGTCCTTAATACCACGCGTACGCAATAATGTTGATTTCTTTTGATGCCTCGCGCTAGTCCATTTCAAGCACATCCTCATTGTTAGAACCGCTGCTAACTCGTTTCTCGCGCAGCGCATGCGCTGCTCTTGTTCGTTTGGAACCGGGAAATTGTAAATTTTGCTCACGTTCTTCATATTCGCGGAAAATTACGATTTGCCGGGTTTTTATTCGCGCGCTATTGCATTAAATAAAGTACAATCAAATAATTGCGCGGAAAGAAAAGCCTCAAAAATGAATTGCGACAGTACAATAGGAGAAATAGGACGCTGTTCGTATCTAGAAATACTCGCGTTACTCCTTGATGTCGACATTTGTATTCATAAGGGAATAGTGGACTGATAAATTTACCGCCCTTTTCTCATATTTTTGTGGAAATAACTACTGCTGTGGCGCGAAACAAAAATAAACGAAAAAAAATTGCTCAATTGTACGCTATGTAATGGTTCATTAGCTCTTTAATTAAAGGAGAGGCCATTTTAGTCTCCTAGGAGTAATTACAGGAGATTTACCTCCGTTTTCCATTATCAATTTCGTAACCCTAATTAGTGTCACGACTGAAACGGTTGTTTTGGAGTCTTAAATATTCTCAGGCGCACATACGGGCCTCCGAAATAAATGCCCGTATAAGTTAATTTGACATGCGCAGAACTACTTATTAAATCGTTTGGTTTATTACGAATAAATATCAGAAAAGAGGGGTTTTATTTTTTTATTGTATCTTGGGGCAGGTAATTAACCAACCAACCTATCCAGTTTGTGGATCACGATTCCCGGAGTGCAACCAGCTATCGTATGCTTTTCTGATCACGTGAATACTGCTTTTTCTTTCTTTCTTTCTTTCTGTAACCTCTCTAAACAGTTTCTGAATACTGATGATCCGATTGCGCTTCCAGATGTAAATATTGAAAAAGGCTACGATATTCTTTCTTGGAATTCTTCGTCCGAAAACCCCCGTTGTATTCATTGGCGGGATGTACACCAAAAGAATTCTAATCTTCCGTTCTTCTGCCTCAAACTATCTATCATTCTTCGTGAGAAAGGTTGAAATTCTGGCTGGTTTCTAACTAGTGTGGTATTTAAAGTTTTGGACGCATTTCCCTAAAATGTTTTTTTTTTTCTTTCCTATAATAACAAAACATCGCCCTCCCCCCCCACTCCTCCCTTCTGAATGCCTTGAAATTTCCAACTGTCTGTATGTGTGCGTGTATGCGTGTGGGTGCGTGACAGATGTAGTTGCCTTAAATTTCTTCGCACAGTTGGAGCCACTTTAATGATCAGACGAGCTAACATTGGACATCATCCCGAATTGAGAAAAACTTACATCGGATTTTACATCTTTTAATGAAGACATCAGAATTTCTTTAACTATTTTTCATTCTCTCTCTTACTACCTCTTTCAGTCATTCTCCCGTTCTGCATCTCTTTTTCGTTTACTCACTTTCTCTGTTTATCTATTATTATTGTCTCTCTCTTGTTTCTTTGTTCACTCTATCTCTCTCTTTCTTGGTCCACAAGTCTTCGAGGAAGCCATATTTACTCAACATGTGAAGTCCGCTTGTCCAACCCTTCCTTAAATTTCCACAAGCTCCTAGTTTACTCAAGATGAGGTGGTACCATATTCGAACAGTCAATGACTCACCCTTCGTCCGAAGAAGAATTTTCTATCAGCGCACTGGACTGGATCGAAGAATCCTTTCTGCCATAAGCAAAAGAAAAATACCTCGACAGATGTCTTTTCTTGAGATATTGCAACCAATAAGCCTGACGCATTTTTCTTCAGGAGTGCTTCTTTATATCAATAACCAACCTTGCTAGATCAATCCTTTCTGAAATGAAGGTTTGGAACCTCCATTTCAGAAATACCGATTACTCATTTCATCGTTGGAATCAACTTTTCCAACCGGAGGGACACCATCTTCAACCTGCTGGAACTTCACCTGAGTCCCGAGAAACACGCATTTCAATAGACAGGAGTTTGTAAATTTGTCTTGAGTGGATAAATCCCATCAGTCCCTCGCGCCTTTTTCACAATCAACCACAACACCTTGTTCAAGAACCTGTTTTCATCTTGGCTGACATTTTAAGACAAAGAAGGAAGGATGGAAAGAAAAAATTATTGAGCTTACCAAAGTATTCGGTCCACAGAAAAAAGTCCAAAATACACACCATGGAAGAAATGAAAGTAAAAATCATTTTTATCTAACTTTATATGCATGTCGGGTCCTGAAACACGTGTGCCCTCGAAGCCCCTCTTAAACGTATTACCCGAGAAATCGTGTTATGCGGGAAGCTGAAAAAAAACAAGTCTTCTAAGTGAATATATCTTTTAATACGAGACGTTAGTCATTTTCTTAATATATATTACTTCTGTTTTGTTCCTTATCTTTTATTTTTTATCTAATTTATTCTGTCTCTCCATCTCTGAGACGCTTTCATGTTTCTGTCTTAAGTCGTTAATGCAGTTCGCCGGATGTATTTCTTATTGAGAATGGAATCCTGTTAGGAGAAAGAACCGGGCGAGCTTCATTATCTGTTTGAACGATAGAGCTCGTTACCAAGGATACCACTTTCGTCTCTTTAAATCAGATTACTTTCAAATTTTTCAGTTGTGTGTGCGCGCGTAGAGGGAAGGAAGAAAGAAAGAAGAAAGAAGAAGAAGTTCGCCAAACTCCTAAGAAAATAATCAAATTGTAGAAGAATGTTGTTTTAGCAGAAAGAACCCTCCTCTTGCACTCTGGAAGAGAACTCGCTGTAATTTCTCACAAATTTTAATTAGAATTCTTCTTGAAAAAGCTTTCTTTATGAATAAAGATAGACAGATGAAGAACGCGGGAACCGCGTTACGGTAGGTATGCGTGGGTACACGTTCGCGCGTGCGCGAGAGATAATATCCTAATAATTAAAGACGAATAATAGTTATTATAGGTACACTCAAAGATATTTGTTTCTGTAAATGCTTTTCTTTTATTTTCAGCATAAATAATTTCTTTCCCGCATTCAAAGTTGAACGTCAGATGCGGGAATTGCATCATTTGGCCTTGGAATTCAACAAATGGATCGGTAGTTTCGATAACTTAGTAAAATGGCTCATAGACCGTCCAATTCTTCTGTTTAACATTTGGATAACACTTTCCCGCATTCAACGTTGATCGTTAGATGAGGGAATCGGAATATTTTGCGGTGGTATTCAAGAAATGGAGAGATAGTTTGAATAACTTGGTAAAATTGCTTATACCAAAGCTCCCAATAATTCTAAAGCAGTCATTAATCAATCCAAAGTTAAACTCTCTAGAATCCTTCCCTCTGATCAATGAGAGGATGGTATCAGTCAGTCTGGATCCACTGGTGATGTTTTGGTTTATGTTGCCCATCTGTGGACAAATTCATTGGAAAAGTTTGGCGAAAGTCAATCGGTTACTTCTGGCATTTCAAAGGCTTTCGATATAAGTTTCCATCTTATGGCATTCCAAATGTTTTTTTTTGTAATTGGGTTTGCAGTTTTGTCTCTCAATGTGGGTGATGGTAGATGGCGCTCCGTATTCCAACTTCTCCACTGATGCTGATGTTCTCCAATGTTCAGTGTTCTTATTAATAATCTTCTTCCATTGACCGGAAATCCCATCCACAGTTTTGCTGATGCATGTAAGAAACATTCCATCTTCTCAGTTCGAGAAACCAAAGCAGTCCGAACACGAGCCATAACCAGTGAACATCCTTTGACTGTCCAATTTCAAATTCACAGAACCAACTTTTCTTCTTCCTCATTTATTCCTTCAACTTCCATTTTCTGGAACAATCTTTCCTCATCCGTATTTCCTGTACAGAAATTGAAGTATAATGTCAACAAGTATCTGCTTCCATCTTCTCAATGGTTCTAATACCTCTCGTGTTTGGGGTGTTCATAAAAAAAAAAAGGAATCAATCCACAGTTTGAATAGCTCATAATGGATCGAGTGGGTCTTCTGACTTCCCTCATTCCCAAATTGCTAATGAGGGAAAATGAAGTTGAATAATTAATCAAAAACTTTTGTGGAAGGACCTGAGGAATTTACAATGGGGGTGATTAATTCGGTTAGTGGAGACAGACAAGATGGATTATTTACTTGACAAAGGGGAGTAATTCAAGAGCTAACAGAACACTTGGGGATTGTTTTAGCTGTCTTAGAAAACAAAGACGAACAGCATCTTTTATTCTCTTTTGAAGATACCCTTTTTTTTCCTCCTCTTCAGTTTTCGGAAGGAAACTTATCGCTCTTGTTATATTCTCTTTTAGTGCCTTGGATTCAATGAATATTTTAAGTGGTTTCGTGTGGGTGATTTGATTGATTCGAGGGGGAAAAGGAAAAAAAAAAAAGAAAGAATTACAGAAAAATATGAAAGAAAGAAAATCTGTCAGATGGAAACCGCTCTTATTTCAAAGAACAGAAACGTCTTAGAAAAGACGCAACGCTTTTCTTACATGTATCCTCGACATATCTTGAATAAATCTGTAAATTATGCTAAAAGTAGAATTTTATAGAAAAGGAAAATCACTTCTTTAGATAAACAATAAATTTAAAAGTGGAAGCAACCCGTATCTATGCGAAAATAGACCGGTTTTTCATCCCGGCCTTAGAAATTCACGCACCGCACGCTTCACTGACCTTAGTCGCCTTGGCGCAAATTCGAAACAATAAAAAACAAAAGAGAAGTCTTAAAACAACCCCCCCCCCCCAAAAAAAAATAACATTTAAAAAATATCAGTATGTTTCAGATTTTATGGCCAGAAGTGAGAGACGTCACACACACGTGACAAATGCTAGCCAATGATAGATAAATAGCTAGGTTTATGTAATACATTCTCACTTCCTCCATAAAAATTGAAATTTTGCCTTCACACTGGTATTGTAGTGCAATGCCGGGGTGACTCGTTGTGAAGGCAAAGCTTGTTCTGCTTATAAGCCATTAGCCAATGAATAAACGCAATAATAAAAGAGGGCCCTTTACCCTAGAAAATAATCATGTTTAAAATAAACAGCTGTAAAAAGTAATAAGACAAAGCAAAACCAAACAAAAAACGCAAAATTCCAGTAGAATCGAGTTGTATTAACAACCGAAATGCGAAGCAGACGAACTAAATATTTAGATCGTCTGCATTATATCCCATATCAAAAAGAAACAATAGAAATGTTCAAAAATGTGAAATGAGGGGAATAGTAATAAAACTTCACGTGAATAGTAGAAGCAGACGACGAAAAATAGACAAATGATTTCGACGGATGATATGAAGCGGGCCGATGCAGGATAAGAGCATGTTTAAAATAAACCTCCATAAAAAGAAATAAGACAAAGCAAAACCAAACAAAATTATTCCCTTGGTCCTGCTCTTGAGTGACCCTGTTAAAAAGCTAACCAGATTAGTTAAACATGATTTTTCCATTACAAAACCATGCTGAGTATCCTTCAGAATTCCATTTCTATCTAAGTGATCCTGAATTCCACCCTTGATCATAGTCTCCATGATTTTGATAAATTTTCTTCTTATTATTATTTTTTTTAATTTTTTATTTTTTGGCTGGTGCAGCATGTGGCCATTACTAATACTAATACAAATTTAAAAAAATCAGTAGAAACAATTTGTTTTAACAACCGAAATATGGAGCAGACGATCTAAATATGTAGATCGCCTGCTTTATATTTCATATCGAAAGAAACAACAGAAATGTTCAAAAATGTTAAACGCAGGAAACCGTAACAAAACTGCATGTGAAGCAGACGATGAAAAACAAATAAAAGAATTCAATGATGGAATTCATGCAGGAAAAAAGCATGTTTAAAATAAAGCTCTATAAGAAGTAATAAGACAACGCGAAATCTAACATAAAACAAAAAAAAATCCATTATAAACGATTTGTATCAACAGCCGAAATATAAAGCAGAAGATCTAAATGTTTAGATCGTCTGCTTCATGTTTCGTATCGAAAAAACAATCAGAAAGTACAAAATTGTAAAACGAAGCATACTGCACATAAATAGTAGAAGCAGATGATGAAAAATAAATGATTTCAGCGACTGATATTAAACAGGCGAATGCAGACAACAAAATGCCACCCACAAGTACAACCCACGTAGAATCAAACCTCAGAATATCTCATTCCACAAAAATAAACAAATGATTTCGACCATGGACATGAAGCCTGCAGATGCAGGAAAAAAACACGTTTAGAATAAACCTCTATAAGAAGTAAAAAGACAAAAGCAAAACCAAACGTAAAACAAAATTATTCCCTTGGTCCTGCTCTTGAGTGACCCTGTCAAAATAGCTAAGTTAGTTAAACATGATTTTCCCTTTACAAAACCATGCTGAGTATCCTTCATAATTCCATTTAGTGATCCTGAATTCCACCGTTGATCATTGCCTTCATGAATTTCCCTACTACTGAAGTTAGTTGATCGGTTCAGACGATTTGTTTTAACAACCGAAATATGAAGCAGACGATCTAAATATCTAGATCGCCTGCTTCATATATCACATCGAAAGAAACAACAGAAATATTCAAAAATGTAAAACGAAAGAAACAGCAACAAAACTGCACGTGAAGCAGACGATGAAAAACAAACAAAAGAATTCAATGATGGATATGAAGCAGCTCAATGCAGGAAAAAAGCATGTTTAAAATAAAGCAGCTCTATAAGAAGTAATAAGACAACGCAAAACCTAAGATAAAAAAAAAAAAAAAAAAAAAAAATCCATTATCAAAGATTTATATCAACAGCCGAAATGTAAAGCAGAAGATATTTAAATCGTCTGCTTCATGTTTTGTATCGAAACAAACAATTAGAAATGCACAAAAACGTAAAACGAAGCAAACTGCACATAAATAGTAGAAGCAGACGATGAAAAATAAATGATTTCAGCGTCTGACTGATATTAAACAGGCGAATGCAGACGACAAAATGCCACCCACAAGTACAACTCACGTAGAATGAAACCTCAAAATATCTCATTCCACAGTTCACTTCAGCGATATGATCATTGCAACAGAACCATAAGATCGCTGTTTGTAATGAGAGAAAATTCTAATGAGAGTGCCCAAAGGGTACCCGAAGCAAAATTTCCATCTTCGATATTAAAGCCAATAGCGGGAAATGCAAAGCAAGGCAGCGTTCCTTGTCGGAGGGGGCTTCATCCGCCCGAATATTCTTCCGAGAAACGAAATAAAATATGCTACGCGAAGAACGCAGTGAATTTATTTCTGGCGGGCATTTTAGAAGCCTCAGTGAATACCCCTTTTGCATTTTTCAAATACCGCCAACTATAAAACGAACCATTGAACGCTACGTAATCGCCCGAAGATCTTCGGACACGCTTATCAACGCAAAACGCAACAACAGCCCGACTATAAAACAGATTTTCTTCAATTTCCATGCGGGTTGTAAACAAATTACTCCTTTGAATATTTTTTTTTTTTCGTCTGCCCATTCCGGCGGTAAATATTACAAACGCTGCGATCCGGCGTACAGAAATCGTAATTTCATGTTTTTCAAATGTCACGTTACGGAAAAATATTCGCATTAAAGCGATTTTCTTTCGGGCTATCGTCTGCCGAGAAATTTGAGCCGGTAATTTGGCGAGATAAGTAGCGGATATTGAATTTCACGTATGGATAATTAAATTTTATTTGTCTCCTATTAATCGTCTGCTTTAATACATTAATCGTCTGCTCAAATACTCGCGATATTTTGCGTAAATAAATTACAACTGTTTTTATCTTTTGGGTAACAGCAATTTTCAACAATACAAAACTCGCTAACAATCACCAAAAGATTAAATTCTCTTGCGCGCATTGTTTACTGCTGAAATGAACATTCGCGTGCATGCGCCAGTTTGCTGTTGCGAGAATCTATTGTTGTACTTTCGTCTGCAAGTCATTAGGCTGCATAAAGGTAAAAATGGAAACGACGCGGTACATTTTTTTTCCCTTCTTTCCATCAATAGTAATTAAAACCGCGCGTTGTGTAAACAATCATAATTATCGTAATAGATTACGAAAAATAACTTCCGAGGAAAGGGGTTGGTCGGAGAATTTAAGACGGAGATTTAATGGGCATACGGAAAGACGAGCGTGTCACTTAGAGGAGGAGGAGGGTTTAAGTGCCGTAACCCACTCGGAAATTGAGAACGCTTTAATTCTAACAGTTGTCAGTGCGCGGCTAAAAGTCTGCCAAAGAAGCTGGTGCAATTTACGAATGCTCCCCACCCCTAATGGATCGTCCGCTGCGCTCGAGACGTGCTGAATACTTCATTAAGATGCTAGCGGCGGGACAAGAGCCGCTAAATGACGATCCGTGTCGTTCTGTAGACACTTTCAGTCGGCAGACGATAATTCGCCTTTGCCGCCAGGCAGCGGCAAGTTTAGTGGTGGACTTTGTGACAACTCACGCTCCACGTGCCCAACAAAACATCCTCCCACGCTCTACGAAGGTGTAAAGGAAGCCATGCCGAAGAGAAAAGCCTGTCGAGTGCGTCGTGCGTCAATATACTCGGGACGGACGCTCACTTTTATTCTCGGAAGGTTACAGGTCAAATCACGAATGTTTTCTAATAACGCCTTCCTGTTTTTAAGTCTTCTCTCCACTTCCCAACCCCCCTCTCTCGCTATTTCTGACGCCCTCACGCTTTAGGTCTTCTTCTGTCCCTCCAGTCCCTCTCTCTTTTTCAGAAAAATGTGGAAGTCATTTTATCCACGTGATTTAGCTTATTTTAGTTTTTTTTTCAGTAAATTAGAATATTAAGGATTATATTTTTAATTACCAGAACTACGTGTAGTTGGTCTAGTTTGTACTTTGTTTCATAAACGAGCACCACCATTGGCCAGAAAAAGAGTCCATACAGTACTCGATCACAGAATGTCCATGGAAGTTCGCATAGGTACCCAAACTTGGCCAGGCCAATTGGGAACTGATCTCTTTCATCCTCAGCAAATCTTTTTCGTTCTCATCCAATAAAGATTATTAGAGGAACGATCAGTAGAGTGTATAGAGAAGATCAACAGGATTGTCACTAGAAGGTGATTATTTAGAGGATCACCTTTATAAGATCATCTTTTAGAGGATAATCTCATCTTCACTTTTAGAGAGAGAAATCAATAGGATCATATTTAGAGGGCGATCTCAGAGTATTTAGAGAGGATCAACGGGGTCATCTTTATAAGATTGTGTTTAGAGGAAAATCCTCAGAGCAGAGAGGATCAAAAGGATCATCTTTATAAGATCACATTTAAAGGGGACCAATATGATCATCTTTAAATGGTTATCCTCAAATTTAAAGGGTTAAAGAGTATTTAGATAGGATCACCTTTATAAGATCATCTTTAGAGGGTAATCTTATCTTCAGTTTTAGAGAGAGAATCAATAGGATCGTATTTAGAGGAGTGATCCTCAGAGTAGAGAGAATTAACAGGATCACCTTTATAAGATGCCTTTCTTTTCAGGATCTTATTCGAAAAGAAAATTGATTCTGCCAACAAATTCTCTTTCATTTGAGGATTTAATTAAGACACCATTCTTCCTGTTTATCCTGTTGAGGATCTTAGCGGAGGATCAGCGTCATACATTCTTTTTCTTTTGATCTCGCGCAGAGCAGAAGCAGAATATCTAGCAAAGTGGTGGTGGGTCCAGCAGCGGCCCCTGGCGTTGAAATACAAGAACCAGTAGGCCGGCACTCGGTGCAAAGTACACGGTGTCCATGCATAATACATTAAGAGGTCAAATAGAGAAGTTTACAACTGTCCAACAGCTGACTTGATTCCATTAAGGTCCTCGAAATGCACGAGCGTGTAGGCTCAGCGTTCGCGCAGTAATCCCCGCGTCCATTAGGAAATATAGCACGTCCCATAATGCGCTGTTAATATTTCACATGGTCGTTACAGGAATGTTAAAATATTCATTTCTGCGCAGTCAACTTCCACAGTTAAAGGGGTTCCATATTTCCCATAAACAGGGATTTCCATTTGCCCTCTTTGCCCCCCCTCCATTCATCATTTATAAAGAGGAATATGTGTTATTTATCAGCCTCGAGATAATTGATACGTCTAACTTTAAAAGTTTATCCAAAATGTCAGCGTTCAATGGCAATGAATGGAAGAGTCCATTCATTGCCATTGAACTGAATCGAATCGATCAACAGGAAGAATCCTGTTGATCAACGAACTTTATCCTTTGTCCATCCTTTATCCCAGATCGATTGGTTATTATCAGAATTTTTACCATCGGCATGGCAACAACTTCACTGTCCATCCAAAGATTATGCTTTTTAAGGATTGCTATAACCTTTGTGCAATTTTGGCTGACCAACATCAGGCTGAAAACAAAGTATCTGGTTTCTTGTCTCAAGTAGCTTAATCATCAACTCGTTCCCGACGACCTAAAGTTACTTGGTCACAGTGAGAAGACCTTGAACTTCTGCCTTTCAACGTCAATCATTGAGGAAGCTTCCATCCTGCAGTGGATTGTAATGGCTGCGGTTTTTTTAATGTCTTAACACGAGTATCAAAGCATAAATACGCTCACTTGCCAAAAAATTAGAAACCGTTTAATTGGTGTCAATAGCTAATTTAGCATACGGTATGCAAATGAGTGTTACATGCTATGACCATAAGTTACTTAGTATGAGACACGAAGGCTACTTCGTGTCTGATACCAAGGACTGTGGAACAGTGAAAAAAGGTGACGTAGTCTGACGGGCCTCAATTTACACTTCTTTGCACCAATGTTAGGGCAAAAATATAGCGTGAACCTCATGATCCATGCATCCAGACTGTTTCGTGTCAACTACTCAAGTGGCTGGAGGTGGTATCATAAAATAGGATATGTTTTGTTGATACAAGTTGGGTCCGCTCATACAGATACACCAAGAAGACCCTGCAATGCTTCATTTCCTCTAAGATTGCGAAGGATCCTTTCAAGATGACAACGTAATTATGATCGTTCCAAAAATTTATTTTAATGGTTCCAGGAATATTCCAAAAGTCTACTCTGGCCACCTAATTCTCCAGATCTGAATCCAGTTGTGAATGTGTAGGATATGTCGAAAAGAGTAATTACTAGATATCGTATTAAGGTTTCTAATTTTTTTGCTCAGTGAGTACAAGTAATACAGCGTTCATATCTAAATCCAAGTATTAGATATTAATCAGAGCATAAATAAGCAATCTAGCTTTAATGTTTAAATCCAAGTATTAGGTAATAATCAAGGTATAAATAGGTAATCCAACCTTAATATCTAGATCCGTGATTTAGGTAATAATCAAGGTATAATTAGGCAATCTAAACTTAACATCTAAATCCACGTTTTAGGTAATAATCAAGGTATGAATAGGCAATCCAACCTTAATATCTAAATCCAAGTATTAGATATTAATCAGAGCATAAATAAGTATCTAGCTTTAATGTCTAAATCCAAGTATTAGGTAATAATCAAGGTATAAATAGGTAATCCAACCTTAATATCTAAATCCGATTTTTAGGTAATAATCAAGGTCAAACTTAACATCTAAATCCACGTTTTAGGTAATAATCAAGGTATAAATAGGCAATCCAACCTTAATATCTAAATCCAAGTATTAGATATTAATCAGAGCATAAATAAGTATCTAGCTTTAATGTCTAAATCCAAGTATTAGGTAATAATCAAGGTATAAATAGGCAATCCAACCTTAATATCTAAATCCAAGTATTAGATATTAATCAAAGCATAAGTAAGTAATCTGGCTTTAATGTCTAAATACAAGTATTAGTTAATCAAGGTTTAAATGGGCAAACCAACCTTAACAGCTAAATCCAAGTATAAGACTCTCTTATGAATATTGGATAACTAGAGTTTTGTTTACTCAAAAGATCTTGGTAAGCAAGCAAAATGGCCTACCAAAATCACTTTGCACACGAGTCGGTACTTTATTTCACGTGATAAGAAATCTCAATTACCGAAAGCATGAATAATTCAGCAGCAAGAGAAAGACACCCGCCATCGTAATGGTTCAAGATGCTTCCAAAGACAAACCTAACTGACGTGGACAAACCATCAAGAAATGCCACAACGGATTCGTGGTGCGCGTGATTATAAACTTTCCTCGGTGTGGAGTCAATAAGACAAATTGTCTACTTGGTCATTCTAGCCTTTCATACTTCATCTTTCTCTCTTTCCACGTTTTCCTAATCCATTATTCATACCCGAATGGGCTTCCGAACGAGACGTTGTGTGTCCGTAACAGGATGGACTTCCAGATCCCTGCAACCCCCCCTCCCACTCTCTACACTTATCACAACGCGCCACCAAGGTCACATTTCAATAAGAAGTCCATCTTCTTCAGCGAAACAAAATTGCTTCTGGGTTCGCTTACTCAACAATGAACTCCATTTCCTCTCCCGATTTTATCTCCTCCATTTAAGTTGACCTTTTTGTTTGTGGCTTTTCTTGTAGTCTTCCTGATTTACAATTTCGCTCTGTACAGATGCGCATGCCCGTTTCATTCTCTCTCTCTTTCTCTCCCTCTTTGGCTAGTTGGAGCTCACAAATAGTCTTTGGATTGTGCGCCTAAATTTTAAATGGAAAGCAGAAGAATATTTTAAAAATTTCTTGGGGCTTGTCATTTCTAAATCATCAGGATAAAAATAATTTATATCAACTTTAAGGATCACTCTTTTTCTCTCTAGGAATAAATTCCTTTTCTTCTTAGGGATAGGAATAACTCTAGTCCTAGTGGAGAGAAATTCATCTCTTCACTGGGACTACAGTTATTGCATGTGGACGGGCGGACGGACATGTTGTGAGGCGTAAAAGGACTCAAATTCTGTGCGGTACAAAAAGGACTCGAACAACTTTAGGAAAAGTGTTCTAAAATCCGAGGATCAATATTGAACATGGAATTAAAAACGTTTTCAAAAGTTTTATTATTTCATGTTCAAAAATAATGGCAAAATCCAAGTTGCGCACAGCACTTATATATGCTGTAGTACTTCTTAAATGCCGCTACTGTCACAATGAAACTGCCTTCTGCGACCTGCATAGTTTCCTGGCCAATTGACCAGTGAGAAAAAGTCGATAGACTGCCAGTTTTCAGCGTATGTTCTTTTAGTCCTTAGGGGCGTTTTGTCCCCTCAATACATTCACCCCATTCATTCAAAATATAAATAATTAACTGCCTTGTGTTTAATACCCGCAAGTAAATTTTTATGAACATATTCGACTGCAACTGACGTATTTAAATTCTAAATGTGAGTTTAAGAGAGAGAGAGAGAGAGAGAGAGAGAGAGAGAATAAATGAAAAAGAGGATTTGAAATTGATATGCCGAAAGGCAACACTGAAATAAGTGAGTGAAATGCTTAAAGGAATAATCTCACTTTTGTTTGCTGTCATTATTTGCATAAAATGGAGGAATCATCGGAGCCAAACATTATTTTTTATTAACTTATCTTAATTGCTCGTGCATTTGTTTAAGAGGACTGTTTCTCTTAATTGAGGAATTGTGCACGTGCGTGCACTGCACATTTCTCCGAGTAAATTAAAAGAGCAAAGAAAATTTAATGGAAAAGATTTAAAATAATTCTCAGGAGGAAACTGCACTTCACCCAAAAGTGAGGGGGGGGAGGATGTTTGCAAGCGAGAACGCTCCTCAGTAAATAAACATAGAAAGTTGGAAGGAGAGAGAGAGATAAGCAGAGAAGACAGAACAGACAGAAAGAAATAAACAGAGAAAGATAACGGAGAGAGAGAGAAAGACAGAAGAGAGAGAGAGAGCGGTGAGAGAGAGAAAGACAGAAGAGAGAGAGAGAGAGAGCGGTGAGAGAGAAAGAGATAAGAGAGAGGGAAACAGAGAGAGACAAAGCAAGAGAGAGAGAGTTAACGAGAGAAGAGAGAACAGATAGAAACAAATGGAGAGAGGGGAGACAGAGAGAGCTAAAGCAAGAGAGAGAGTGGTAAGGAGAGAAGACAGAACAGACAGAAAGAAATAGAGAAAAGAGAGAGAAAGAGAGGACAGAGAGGAGAAGAAGAGAGAGGGAAGACAGAGAAAGAAAAAACAAAAGAGAGAGAGATAACGAGAGAAGAGAGAACAGATAGAAAGATATAGAGAGAAAAGAGAGAGGGGAGACAGAGAGAGAGCTAAAGCAAGAGAGAGAGGTAAGGAGAGAAGACAGAACAGACAGAAAGAAATAAAGAGAGAAAGATAACGGAGAGAGAGAGAGACAGAAGAGAGAGAGAGGTGAGAGAGAAAGAGATAAGAGAGAGAGAGAGAGAGAGAGAGAGGGGAGACAGAGAGAGAGCTAAAGCAAGAGAGAGAGGTAAGGAGAGAAGACAGAACAGACAGAAAGAAATAAAGAGACAAAGATAACGGAGAGAGAGAGAGACAGAAGAGAGAGAGGTGAGAGAGAAAGAGATAAGAGAGAGAGAGAGAGAGAGGGGAGACAGAGAGAGAGCTAAAGCAAGAGAGAAAGAGAGAGGTAAGGAGAGAAGACAGAACAGACAGAAAGAAATAGAGAGAAAGAGAGGACAGAGAGGAGAAGAGAGAGGAAAGACAGAGAAAGAAAAACAAAAGAGAGAGAGAGAGATAAGGAGTGAAGAGAGAACATACAGAAATAGAGAGAGAAAAAGAGAAAGAGAGAAAGGAGAGGGAGTCAGAGAGAGATAAAGCAAAAGAGAGAGAGAGAGAGAGAGATAAGGAAAGAAGATAGAACAGTCAGAAAGAAATAGAGAGAGAGAGAGAGAGAAACAAAAGGAGAAAGAGAGAGAGATAGAAAGAGACAGCGTAATAGAGAAACAGACAGAGAAAGAGAGAGAAGAAAGGGAGAAAAAGAAAGAGAACCAGACAGTATGAAATAGAGAAAGAGAAAAAGACAACTAGACAGAACCAAATAGAGAGAGAGAGAGAGAGAGAGAGAGCAACAAACAGACAGGAAGAAATAGAGAGAGGGAGAAATATGGAGACTGACAGAAAGATACAAAGAAATAGAGAAAGGGGAAAAAGAGAGAGAAGACAGATAGAAATAGATAAAAAGAAATAGAGAGCGAGAAAGACAGAGTGAGATGAGAGCCAGAAAGGAAAATAGAGAAGTGTGAGATAGACAGAAAGAAGTAGAGAGAAGGAGAAATACGGTGACCGACACAAAGAAAGAAAGAAATAGAGAGGTAGAAAACAGAGAAGACTAAAATAAATAGAGGATGAGAAGAAACAGATGAGGGCGAAGAGAGAAAGAGAGAGAGGAGACAGCCAGAAAGAGAAAAAGAGAGAGGGAGAGGGAGAGAGAGAGAGAGAGAACACGGACAGAACTAAACAGAAAGAAACAGAAAGAAAAAGAGAAATAAAAAGAGAGAGAGAGAGAGGAAGAGAAAGAAAGAGAGAGAAAAAGAAAAAGAGAGAGAGAAAGAGAAAGAAAAAGGTAGAGAGAGAGAAAAAG
Source organism: Mastigoproctus giganteus (assembly GCF_048544385.1). Lineage (NCBI taxonomy): Eukaryota > Metazoa > Arthropoda > Arachnida > Uropygi > Thelyphonidae > Mastigoproctus > Mastigoproctus giganteus. Next base: position 18,835,316 of record NC_143586.1, on the reverse strand, counting down.
AAAAAGATTGAAAGAGAGGAAAACAGAACGAAACGGAGAGAGAGAGAGAGAGAGAGAGAGATTCAGACAGGACAAAATAGAGATAATAGAGATAAGAGAGAGAGAGTTCATCGTTTGTTATTCGTTGGTCCCCTGATATCATGTTATCATCGTCTGCCTTTGCTGTGGTGTACAGAAAGCTTCCGTTTATTTTGCGAATGTCCTTTTATAGTTTCCGTGACGAGTTCGGCGTTCTGTCTCGGACTAAAGTGACTTCCGCTGTCCGCTTCGTCTGGGGACTCATTGGGCGGGAAAGTCGTTCACTGCGCATTAGTAAGCTCCATAATGGGAGTCATGAGGTCGGATAACATCCCCGAAGCCCCCACCTTATGTGCCAAGTAAAGGTGCAAACGTGGATCCTTGAGAGACGTGTGTACGATGAGGAAACAACCCCCAATTATTTAACCCCCCTCCCCGTCAACGCCTCTATTTTTCTTAAAAATCACAACCGAACTGAGCTCCTAAGTGTGAGCTTTGTCTTTTGGTTGGTGCACTACCAACCGAAAGAGGCTCAATTATGTTAAGCCTTTTTATAATCTATTCCCCAAACAGTCTCCCTCTAGCGGCAACTTACTGTACTAAAACGCCCAAATATGCTGTTTGCTTAGCAAACCAAATTAGTTCTTTCGAAGTTTTTTCTCGAATCATAAGACGCCTTTCGATGATCCTATATTTACGAACTTTGAGAAAGTACTTAGAGGGGTCCCTCGTGGCCCACTAAATGGCTCGTGACGTTGAGTGGAAAAACGGACTTAAAATATTCAAAGGAGAGAACAAACGCATCCCTTCTCATTAATAAAATAGAACTGCGCACTCCTTCCATGGATTGGCTGATGAGCCATTTAATCAGATTCTTTTGTGTGTCCGGAGAGAGAGAAAAATTAAGTCTGGTGATGGAAACGAAAGCACGCCATTGAAAAAATATCTCCTGACGGCCCGATGGTTTCCTCATTTGCATTACAATCGCTAAGATGTCCTTCAAGATGGATACAAAAACAACCATGTGAATGATAACTGCCATGCTTGTCTTCAATAATTTCCTATGCGCATGTTTTATTTCGTTCCTTGATGTAAGAGACAAGGTGTGTCGTAGAAGTAATGGCTGACATCTCTCTCTCACTGAAATGTATTCTGATTGCTTTTAACCTCAAAGGAATGCAATATTCAAATATTGATCTTACCTGCCTGATCTTGCCCCATGCAACTTTCTCATTTTCCGAAAATTAGAAGAATTACTTCAAAGGAGCATTGTAAAGCCATCGGTGGAGGAGTTAGCACGAGGAAGAGAAATAGGAAGTTACGATTAGCAGCTACTATCGCCATCTAGCGGCAAGTTTAGTAATCTTTATGGGAACCTCGTTGACTTCACGCTTTGAGGGCTGCAAATATGTCTTTTTTCTTATGAAATGACATCCTTCTCACACTTCTCGGGCTCGTGATTAAAATAATGCCGTTGTTGCTGCCCCTGCCCATCCTCTCCCAGATGTTGTCCGTTCCTAATTACAAACTTGTAAGATTAAAGGCCCTAATTTATTCACCCATTCATCTTATCTAGCAGTGACTCCTTCCTGTTCTCTCTTTTCCAGGAGCACACCCGGCACTCTTTGACAATTAAGAAGACTTATTCGTAGGAGGTTCGTAGATGGCGCTGCTGCTGCTGCTGCGAGCCAACCTCCGTCAACCGAATTAAAAAGGAAACTTTTAATCCGTGCTCACAACTCCGAACTTCTGTCTATAAACAAATGTGTGTACAACGCAATTATTAAATATAATTCATTGGGATGGCCAATGGAAGAGAAGAAGAAGGAGACAGCGATAAAAAGAAAAAAAAAGAACGAGAGAGAGAGAGAGAGAAGCAGACAGAAAGGAAGGAAAAAGAGAGAAGGAAGAAAGATGGAGAAAATACAGAGTAATTGAGATAGATAGAGAAAAGGCGCATTTTCTCTATCTATCTCTTCAAAAACTCAACTCCCAATCTGTAGTTTCTGATCTTAGGAGTTCAGCAAACTACAGATCCCGACTGAAGAGGCTTTCAAGGATTCCGCCATTTCCAGCAGGATGTAGATTCCGTTGGATATGACATCAACTGAGAAAGAGAGAAATTGTGAAAAAGGCAAAGAAATATAGATAAGGTTAGAATAAATAAAAGGAAAGCGAAAAAGAAAGAAATAAAATGTGAGAGAAGCAGAATGAGATAAAGAAAATAAGAATGGGAAATATGAAAGGAGAATATGAAAAGAGAGAGAATGAAATAAACAAAGAAGAAGAGAGGAAAACTGGACAAAAAGAGAGAGAAAGAAAGAGAGAGAGAGAGGACAAATGGAATGAAAGAAAGAACGGGGAAGAGAGAAAAATAGAAAGAAAGAGAGAGAGAGAGAGAGAGAGAGTGAGAGTGAGACAGAGTAGGGAGGGAGAGATAGAAGAGAGAGAGAAAGGGATGGGAAGGGGTAGAGAGAGAGAGAGAGAGAGAAGGGAAAGAGCAAGAGATAGACAGGATAGGGAGGAAGAGAGATAGGAGAGAGAAAAAGAGATAGAAGGGGCAGAGAGAGTGTGAAGTAAAGAGAGAGAGAGAAAGACAGGGCAGAGAGGGAGAGATTGAAGAGAAAAAGGGATGTGAGGGGGGAGAAAGGGAGATAGAAGAAAGAGTAGAGAAACAAAACAAAGAAAAGGAAAGAGGGGGAGAGAAAAGAGAAAGAAAGGAAAGAAAAAAAGAATAAAGAAAAAGAGAAAGAAAGAGTGACAGAAACAAATAAAAAACAGATAAAGAAGAAAGAAAATTAGAGAAAGAGAGAGAATGAAAGGGAGAGAGAGAGAGAGAGAGAGAGAGAGAGAGAGAGAGAGAGAGAGAGAGAGAGAAATAGAAGAAAGAGTTTATTAACAAAACAAAGAGAAAGAAAGCGTGGGGGAGAGAAAAGAAAAAGAAAGAAAAAAGGCAAAGGTAGGGAAAAAGGAAAAGAAAGAGTGAGAGAGAGAAAAAAGAGAGATAAAGAAGAAAAATTTAGAGAAAGAGAGAAAATGAAAGAGAGAAATATAAGGAAAGAGAGAGGGGAATAGAGAAAGAGAAATAAATGGAGAGAGAGAGAGAGAGAGAGGGGGAGGGATATATATATAGAGAGAAATATACGATAGAGAGAGAGAGAGAGAGAGAGAGAGAGAGAGAGAGAGAGTGAAGAAACAAGCTAAAGAGAAAGAAAGCGAGGGTGGAGAAAAGAGAAAGAATGAAAATTGTGGAGAAAGAGGGTTAAATAAGAAAGAAACTTAGAGAAAGAGAAAAAATAAAAGGGAGAAAGATAAAGTGCACGAATGAAAGTGCACGTACTCGCTGTGCACATCAAAGAGGGGGAAAATATGAACGTCATCATAATCGGGCTGTCCAAGACGCTGCAAAATTGCCCGCACTGAAGGCCCTTCGTGCGATTTTCTCAGGGTTTAGCCAACTTGCATTTCCATTTATATTATTCAATTTGCATATCGCAAATACTCCCACGATCATATCGATTTTCGATCCAATTCAATAAAAAATATCGCTCATGAAGTTGAGCGCGGCAGTTTGATTCATTCCCCATCCGGGCAACAAAAAAAAAAATTCAATATTCTCTCTCTCTCTCTCTCTCTCTCTCTCTCTCTCTCTCTCTCTGTGGGACTCGTGTTCTCATGTGCTCGCCAATGTGATTAATTTATCGAGAACGTTCCCCGCAGACCTCAAATTTCGTCCTCATTTGTATAGAGACGTGAAGAGACTCCACACGAAGAGAAAACCCACCCCATGGAACTGACAACACTCTCCATTGGCGCCCCCTATAAGCGAATGATTTTAATTAATAATCGAATATCGCGAATAACCCAAGTGGAATGTCAATATTTCATTCGATCAGAGTGCAGAAGGAATTAAAATAAGATTCATTTTAACAAAAAAAAAAAAAAAAACATTAAAACTCCCTCGTTTATACCCAGATTATAAAGTAACATTAATTTTTACATTTCCACTAATTTATATTTAGATTTAATTCATAATTCCGATTTTATCCGTCAGGGTGCGCTATCGACGTTCACGTGTCACAGTTCCGGGTCGAAATCGCAAAAATATTAAATGGAATTCGGTCGAATCTCGGCTTTCCTAACGTGCTTTGTTTACAAACTCCTCGTTCCAAAATAACTTTTTTTTTTTTTTTCTTTTCAATTATCGATCGAAAGTTTAGATTTGCTTTTGTTTTAAAGAACCCGAGTGGATTCTTTTATTCGCAAAGATGGGTTATTTAAGTGACTGAAGATATTCTTGGTGTGTGAGAAGTCGTTGAGGCATGAAAGAGTGTTCCAGGATAGAGACTTAGGCCTTAACTACGGTCTAGCGGTTCTTATTTGCTTGTCCTTAACACACAAAAGATAAAAATATGAAAGGGGCGGCGCGGGAATGGGGGGTGAAGGGGTAAACACACAAGCGAACTTTCTTAGCTCTTTCTTGGCACAGATATCGGCTCTTCTATTTTGGCAGCGAATCGCTAAACGCTATATTTGTGCTTTTTAAAATTTCTTTCAAAACTCTTGAATAATGCGCGCCCTCTACTGGATATTATTATAAAAATAATAACAAAAGCGTACAAATATTTACAAAAAAATAAAATATTTAGAAAATACTAAACTATTTACAATCATACCTCTACCGATAGGTTCCTTCATCGGCTGATATTAATATGCAAAAAACGTTACAATGGAATATCAAATGATGCAGGCGTGGTAATGTGTTAGACAGTGAAGCATGCGCACGAGGTTGGTGACCATTAATGGGAGGAACACAAATGGGTTACTGGGCAGTTGCCGTTGACAATGTAGAGTGCGCAGATGGGATGCGTGGCAACGTTCAGGGCATTGCAAGACAACTGCCTCCATAACGTTCACCAACCTCATGCACTTGCTTCACTGTCTAATTCGTAACCACTCCCGGCGTCATTTAATGTTCCATTGTAAAGTTTTTTTGTATTTTAATGTCAGCTGATGAAGAGACCCGATATAGTTTGTCTATTTGTAAATAGTTTAGTGTTTATTATATATTTTAAATATTTTTATAGTTTTTAAATATTCCATCAACGCTTCTCTGGCAGTGAAGTGCCCTCTTGCGGATGTTTTATTTTTCGGAAAAATTAATAATGAAGAAGTGCAAATATGAATTTTTTTAATCATTGCATTTTGCCAAAAAAGTATATTTGTGGTTTTTTAAAACTTATTTCAAAACACGGTTGAATTATGTGCGCCCTCTGGTGGATATTATTTCCGAAAATTATGCTAAGAGAGTATATTATTTTTTATTACCCTCTTTTTTCACTTATTATTCATTGTTATTTGATTTTTTACTTAAAAAAAATAGTCGTTGAGGTAAGCGCCCTCTCGCGAAATTTTTTTCCCTAAAAATTAATGATAAATAACTTCCAAAATGAATAATTTCAATCATTGCATTTCACTAAACACTAAAACTTTCTTTCAAAAAACTTGAATGCGCGCCCTCTGGTGGACATTCCAATAATGATGTTAAGAGAGTACATTGGTTTCAATATCTTTTTTTTTTCGCTTAATAATTATTATTGTTTGTTTGTTTGTTTTTTACTTAAAAATAGTCAGTTGGCTTAGTGCCCTCTCGCGGATGTTCTCTTCGAAAAAAATTAATAATAAAGCAGTTGGAAGAGGAATGTTTTGATCATTACACTTCACCGATGAATTATTAATGAATGAGGAATCCGTTGTGTGCACACGTGCCCAGAAAATTACCTTTTCCTGCTGACAAATCGGCAATTTAAAATCTCTGCAGACTTTTAATTTAATCTTTTTTCAGAGGGGGGGAAGTGTTCCGTTTCGGCGGTTTAAGAACATTAGGGGGTGCAACCCGGACGACAAAACGACACCGGCGTGGATTTTGTTGGAGGAGAAGTCCCCTTAATGGAATTTATAATATAATAATGCGAGGAACACGATGGGCAAATTTAATTTCACAGAGTTGTTTCCTTTTGTGAATTATATCTCTTCTTCCCATAATACAACGCTGTTAAAACTTCTTCTTTCTGTTTATCTAACGCTACGAACGCGGGAGTGATGCAGCGTGCAAATAGACCCACTTAATTCATTCGGTTGGGTTTACTTTGGTGATAAACCCGACTGGTGGCAGGCAGGAAGTTAGACGAAACCGAGGCTGGGATTTGCATCCAAATAGGATTTTCTCGTTCGTTCTTTCTCATAATTGAGACGTGTTTAATGAGATACTATCTCTTTCTCACTCTCTCTCTCTCTCTCTCTCTCTCTCTCTCTCTCTCTCTCTCTCTCTCTCTCTCTCTCTCCCACGGCACTGTGTTCGCTTAAAAAGATCTTCAGAGGGATCTTCTGAGAAGATCCCTCTGAAGGCAGCAGTTTTCCAAACCTCACTTTACTAATATCATATTTGTAGTGAGGCTGCGCTCCTTAAATTTTTTAGGGATGAAGGGCAGAAACAGAGAGAGAGAGAGAGAGAGAGAGAGAGAGATAGGGGATAACAAAACATGTGAGATAGACTCAGAAAGGCAGACCGTAAGTTAGACAAGGAGATAAAGAGGCAGAAAGAGATATGGAGATAGAATGACAGAGAGAGAGAGAGAGAGAGAGAGAGAGAGAGAGAGAGAGAGAGAGAGAGAGAAAGACGGAGAAGGGACAGAAATAGACACGCAGGTGGAAAAGAGAGAAAGAGACATTAATATGGACAGAGAAAAGGAGAAATAGAGAGATGTACAGAGAAAGGGAGAAGTAGAGAGAGTGAGGGGGACTGAGAAAGAGACATACAGAGAGACACGGATACAGAGATAAAGGAAGAAAAAGGAAGAGAGAAAGAGATATCGGTATTAGACATATAGAGAGACAGAAAGAGAGAAGACAAGTAGTTGGAGATAAAGAGAGAGAGAGAGAGAGAGAGAGGGAGGGAGGAGGGAGGGAGGTAGGGAATTGAGATAGAGAGAGAGAGAGAGAGGGGGGGGGACTGAGATGGAGAGGAACAAACTGGAGAGGGAGAGAGAGAGAGACAGAGAGAGAGAGGGGGGGACTGAGATAGAGAAAGAGAAATACAGAGAGAGAAAGAGACACGGAGATAGAGACATAGGAAGATAAAGAAAGAGAGAAAGAGATATGGATATTAGACATATAGAGAAACAGAAAGAGACAAGACAAATGGATGGAGATAAAGAGATATATATTTTTTTATTTATTAAAACTTGAACAAAGCAAAAAGGAAAGATAAAGAAAACTTTTTAGAATGAAATACAAACGTTTCAACATTTCAATTTCAGGAATTAAGAAAACAGTTTCTTGGCGTTGGATCATTCTCATATTAAGTGTCACACGTTGAAGCTGATGGACTGTTCAGTGAGGGTGAACAGGTGAGCGCCACTGTTCCGTTCGCTGTTAAGATGAGCCACACTTTCTGGTGTTTTGCAGTGGAATTCGAGAAGTCTGCTCTGCAACTTCCTCCGTAGGCTCCACTTCAGATGTTGTGTCGACAGGAGGCACGTGGTCACTGCTTCTCGTGTGCTTCAAGTAGAAGTTGTAAATGAATAGGAAGTTGCAGGTGGTGTGTGCTGTCTGCTCAGAGTGAAGCAGGTACCAGTAGTCCTCCGGAGTGTGGGCGTGGTTGCAGGCAAGCTTTGCTACATCCAAAGCGTATTTGACGAGTTCCTTGTTCACAGGGCATGCCAGGTATATGTGTTCCAGGGTACCTGGGGTGTGCAGAAGAGGCAGTACTTTCAGGAGCGTAACCCGAAGATTTGTAGCTTGACTGGAGTGGGAAGGATGTTGTGCCACAGTCTCCACTGGATGTCTGCGTCCGATTTGGGACATTTCGTCCTGTACGGAAGGTTCCACTGAAAGTTTGATGGTGGCTTGTGGTGAGTGGAGAGGGGTGCAGGGACAGATTGGCAGGTGGATGACGGGAAAATCGTGGTTGCATGGCGAGACATGATTAGCTGATAGACTTTTTTGGAGGGTGCAGGAGACAGAGGTACCGTGTCTTCTGGTGATGTGATGACGAAGGTTGGTGTAAGCGAGGATCCAGTGACATTTCCAATCCCTTTAGTTGTAGTGATGTCTGGAAGAGCTTGTGTGATCGCTGATTTTAGATGTATGTGTTGCTGCTTTGCATTAATGGTTTTAATGGGCAAATCTTCTGATCCTTTCCATTCAAGGCTTGGTGTCAGGAGGTCGCCTATGGTTCTTATTCCTGCCCAGTTCCACGTAGGGAAGAAGAGAATATCATCACTTGCAGGGTCTATCATTCTTTTATTGTAGAAGAGCGGTTCTGAAAGTATTCCGGGAAGGGATGTTCTCTCAAGATTATGGTGAAGGTTTAGCTTTTTCCAGCGGTATAGTGCGTCTTTATAAAACGGCGGTAGTTTGAGTGGTACTGGTGCCATGTCCATAAAAAAAAAAATCACACCATACCCTCCAATTGCCTGTCCAGTTCCTCCTTAAATTTATTTAACCTATCAACTTCCACAACGACAGATGGAAGTTTGTTCCAGCAATTAACAACCCGCTGGCTAAAGGCAAATTTCCGCACATCTATTCTACATCTATCCTTTCTTAATTTGAACTTATGTCCCCGTAGGTTCGTATTCTGAACAAGTGGGAGGATCCCATCAGAATTCAGCGTGCTCAATCCATTCAAGGCCTTATATACCTCAATCAGATCACCGCGCAGGTGCCTAGTCTCCAGCCACTGCAATTTGCAGAACTTAAGCCTCTCTTGGTAAGAGGATCCCTTAATTCCCCTCACCAATCTTGTTGCCCTTCTCTGTACACGCTCAAGTAAATCTACATCCTTCCTAAAATGAGGCCCCCAGACCTGTACGCAGTACTCAAGACGTGGCCTGACCATTGCCTTATACAGAGGGACAATCACCTCCTTTTCCCTGCTAGCAAAATTTCTATATATCATTGACAAAACCCCATGACCTGCCCTAGCAGCCTGTCTACATTGCTCAGAAAACTTCATATCTGACTGCACAATTACTCCCAGGTCTTTTTCATTTTCTACCACCTTAAGTGTAGTACCACACAGTTGGTACGTTTCTCTGGGGTTACTTCTACCCATATGCAGTACTTTGCATTTGTCAAGGTTAAACTTCAGTTGCCACTTCTTAGCCCATCTGCCCAAATTATCTAGATCCTGTTGCAGTAGCACACTGCCATTACTGTCATTAACAACCCTGCCAACCTTCGTGTCATCTGCAAACTTCGACATTAAGCCTGATATACCTTCATCAATATCATTGATAAATATACAAAACAACAGTGGCCCCAACACCGAACCCTGTGGGACTCCACTAATAACATTAGTCCACGAAGAGCAGCACCCATTGATTACCACCCTCTGTCTTCTTCCACTTAACCATCCTTTTATCCATTGTAGCAACTTACCCTTAATACCATTCTGCTCCAATTTGTACAGTAGTCTTCCATGCGCAACAGTGTCAAAAGCTTTCCTGAAATCCAAGTATATGATATCAAAATTATTTTTTGCATCCAGTTCCTTTGTGACCACATCATAATAACCAATCAAATTTGTCAGACAAGACTTTCCCTTAACAAACCCATGCTGTGTCTGAATTATTGCTGCAGTCTTGTCTAGATGATCCTGCAATGCATCTTTAACCAGTGACTCCATTATTTTACCCGGAACAGAAGTTAAACTAACTGGTCTGTAATTATTCGTGTCACCCTTCGAACCTCCTTTGTGAATTGGGGATACATTTGCACATCTCCAGTCCGTGGGAACCTCTCCTGAGTCCAAGGATGCTCTCATAATTATGGCTAAGGGTTTGCTTAGTTGCTTTGCCGCCTCCTTTAATATAACTGGATAGATCCCATCCGCCCCAGGTGCCTTTCTTATGTTTAACTTCAACAATTTCTCCTCCACTTTGCTTTCAGTTATTACAAGATCATTAAGCACCCTGCTACAATTTGATAACCTTGTGCCATTTTCAAACCTTAATAATTCCTCACGTGTGAATGTAGATGCAAAATACTCATTCAGTTTGTTTGCTATCTGAGCAGGATCATCAACAGTCGAACCATCGATGTCAAGTGGACCAATCATATTCATCCCCTTCCTTTTAGAGTTTATATAAGTAAAGAAATCCTTGCTGTTTTTCTTAGCATCTTTTGCCAAAGATTTCTCGTAATCCGCCTTTGCCTGCCGAACCTCCTTTGTGACCTGATTACAGACTAGCTTATATCTGCCACAGGCTTCTGCGTCACCTGATAATTTATATGCATCCCATGCATTTTTCTTCTCTGTCACGAGTCTCATTAGTTCATTTGATAACCATTTAGGCCTAAACCTTGAACAATATTTCTTAATAGGTATGAAACTTTTAGTAGCTTCCACGATTAATTCCTTGAATGCTTCGCACTTAGAATTTACTGTTGGTAACATCGTCAGTTGATCCCACTGTACAGAATTTAAAAACTGTCTGAGACCACTGTACTCCCCTTTACGGAAGCAAAAACCCTTTCCTTTACCCCTGACGGTAGTTACCTCTTTAAGTAAATCCCACGTCAGTACACTGTGATCACTGCCACCTAGTGGTTCCTTTATCTGCAAATTCCTAATACATGAATGATCACTGCTGATAACCAGATCAAGAGTATTACTTTCTCTGGTTGCCTCTCGAACATGCTGCTGCAGAAAACAATCATCCAATAAATCCACAAAAGTCTGACTAGTGTGTGAGTGACCAACCCACAAGTTCCAGTCAATATCTGGGAAGTTAAAATCCCCCATTATAAGACATTCTGATTTACTGGCCCACTCTATTTCTCTGTACAATTGTTCATTGTACTCATTCGAGTCATTAGGCCTATAACACACTCCTACTCTTATTTTTGCTTTTGCAGTGCTTATGTCACACCAAACTGACTCAACAGTGCACTGTCCATCTATATCAACTGGATGCACTTCTCTTGATTTTATGTTTTTCTTAATTAACAGCATAACACCTCCTCCCCTTCTGTCCTGTCTATCCTTTCTGTACACATTGTTCCAAAGGAAGCTTCGGACAGATGCCTGGGTTTGGTGGAGGAAGTCAGCAGGTGGAATGAGAATGTTGAAGGTGTGCCAGAGAACGCTTGCCGCCATATGATTGACCACAAGAACTCTCCCTCTCAGCCAAGATGTGGCGCACACGCTTCTCCATCTCCCGAGTACTTTGTTGAAACGACTCAGCAATTCGGGCCAGTTCTTCTGGGAGAAAAGGAGGGTATTGCTGAGGTACACACCTAGGTATTTCTCCCTCGCTGGACCATGTGCCTTGGATGGGGGAGTCGGTTCTAGTTTTCCAGTTGCCAGCCCACAGGCCGCTGGTCTTACAGTGGTTGAGTTTTGCGCCTGATGCTTGAGCATAAAGATCATGAGCCTTTTGAATGACTTCAAATTCACTCTCGTGTCGTATTGCAATTGTGACGTCATCTGCGTATGCTGAGTAGGTTATCTTTAGGTGGGGTTCTGGTAGCAGCGTTCGTCGGGATTGTATACTGGTGGCAATTTTATTAAGGAATGGTTCTATGGCAATTGCGTAGAGTTGTCCAGAGAGTGGGCAGCCTTGTTTTATTCCTCTGGAATACGGAAAGTGGCAGGTGAGCTGGTTGTTGAGTTTCAGGCAGAATTTGGCTTCCTTGTATAGCAGATGGATTGTTCCGATGATGTAAGGTCCATATCCAAAGGCTTTCAAGGTTTGAAATAGGTAGCTGTGTTCTACGCTGTCGAATGCCTTTTTCTGGTCAAGGCTAATTAGTGCTAGGAATTCTCTTTGGCTGTTTGCAGTGGAGAGGAGGTCTCGGATCAGATGTAGATTGTCGTGAATCGATCTTCCAGTTACAGAGCATGTTTGTTGGTGATCGATGATATCTGGGAGAGTGGCTTTTAATCTATTGGCGATGGCTTTGGAAATGATTTTACAGTCCGTATTCATTAATGAAATCAGGCGCCAGTTTTGTAAATTGGTGCGATCTCCTTTCTTGGGAATCAGTCGAGCGACAGAGGTGGTGACCGAAGCTGGTAGTCTATGGAACTGAGCTTCTTCAAGCATTTCAAAGAGTAGCACTCCGAGTTGATCCCAAAACGTTTGGAAGAATTCAGAAGTCAGTCCGTCCAGACCTGATGATTTATTTTTGGAAAGGGCTTTGCATGCTGCTGTTAGTTCTTGTAGGGTGATTTGTTTCTCCATTGGGCCGTATGGGAGATTTTTTTAAGTCCTGAAAGGATTTCCTCCGTTGCCTTTGTAGAGGTTTCTTGAGAACTGTAAATTTCTCTATAAAATCTTGTTACTTCAGAGAAGATTTCCTCTGGGTCTTCAGTGATGTTTCCGTTTTGCAGCTGAATGGCAGTGATGGTGGTTGAGTTCTGATGTCTGTTTTCTAATGAGAAAAAGTATTTGGTCGGGGCATCAGGTAGGTTTATGTGGGTGTATTTTGATATGAGCAGGGCGCCTTTTGCAGAATGTTCTAAGTGGATTTGTATGGCTTGTAGTGTTGACTGATAGGTCTGACTATCAGATGGGAGATTTTTCAGCCTTTGCTCAAGTTGATAGAGGTTATTACGCTTTTGTTGACTTTTCTGATGGCTGTAGGTTTGCGAGAATGATTTCAGTTTACTTTTAAATCTAGGCCACCACGTGTTCATGGGCTCCAATCTGTCTTTGGATTGGGCAAGGTTGGATATCAGGTCTTGCAGCTTAGAAATGTATTCCTTGTCTTGAAGAAGGCTATGGTTGAACATCCAATAAGCACCTCCACTTTTGTAGTGATTGGGTGAGAAAGAGAGCTGTAATTTGATAAAGGAGTGATCTGAGATATAAGATGGCAAATGTGTGATGCTTCTGAGCAGGGGGATGGTGTGTTTTGGGATGTAGTATCTGTCCAGTCGGGCTTGGTTAATTGCTCCTATTGCCCCACCCATCCCATCTATTGCCTCCAGCTTGCCATAGCTGGAGGCAATAGATGGGATGGGTGGGGGGTGGAATAAGCCGTTACTGGAATGTCCAGCTTTACATGGCTAAAGTTAAAAATTAAAAATCTAACCTAAGTCAAACTCCGCTAAATAAAGGGACTGAGAGAGAGAAAGAAAGATGGAGAAACGACAGATATAGACATAGAGTTAGAAAGAGAGATACAGAGATTAATATGGATAGAGAGAGAGAGAGAGAAAGAGAGAGAAAAAGCGAGGGAGAAAGAGACATAGACAAAGAGATAGAAAGAAACACGGAAATAGAGAAATAGAAAAACACTCAGAGATAGAGAGAGATAGATAGAAAGAAAAAGGTAGGGGAAGGTATGGGTATAAGCATACATATATAGAGACAGAGAGATAGAAAGAAAGAGGTATGGATATAGGCGTATAGACAGACAGAGGTATAGACAAAGAGAACACAAGAAGATGGAGATAGAGAAAGAGAGAAACAGATACGAAGATGGAGAAATAGAAAAAGATAGATAGAGAGAGAGAGAGAGAGAAAGAGATTTCAATATTGGCTGTTCCAATGATGTAGATTCATTTTTTTCGGATTACTACCCGGATGTCCAAATAATTTTATGATTCTAATTTAAAAAATAATAATAATTTAGCGATTTTTTTTTGTCCACTACTGTACATATATGGATAGATTGGCAGCGCTCAGAATAAAATTAACGCGCATGGATGGATAACAAAGAAATAATAATAAAAAGAAATGTAGGTTAGTTTAAAGAATAAGTTTTACGTAACCTTGGACAGTCCTTCGCACCACATCCACGCGCACACAAAGCGCACCCATAAAATGAACCAAAGCGATTTATCATCCGTGGCAGTCGCTGTAACGGGGGCTTAAACAGATGCTAATGGTATTCCTTATTGGGGAAGGAAAGGCTAAAAATTCTTCGCAACTTTCTCGCAAGCCGAGGATGGTTTGGCTCGAACAATAAACAGCGCATTAAGAAGTAAACCTCAACTGAAATTGGCGAAGATTATCGAAGTTAAAGTAATTGCGAGGTGTCCACGGAGCAGAACTCAATGTCATTAGGTCCAATGTTCGAACGCGGGATTACAATTCGCCCGTAACGAGGACTTTGAACCGCGTTCTCTTCACGGTCCGCGAACTCCACCGAAGGATTCCGCTCTTTTAACGATCTTAAAATTGTCGAAGATTCGCTACGAAATTGGAAATAAACATTCCGCGACTCATAATCCGAGATGATTCGAAAAGAAATAACGAATTCAATTGTCTTCGCCCGAATGTAAAATCCCTTTAATAACGATAGAAAAAAGAACGAGATGTTTCGGCAATGTCCGGCAGGTGGCGCTATGGTAGCCAAACGACTAATGAGGAAAATTCGATTGTCCCTGTCCTTGACCACCGCGAGATGTCACTGCAGTCTTTAATTTCGAAGTGTCGCTGGAAGAAGGATCCACTCGTTTGTCCCCCCCTTTTAATTACTGAAAAGGCCGGCGAATAATCAGCATTTAAATTAATGAATCGAAGCCGGGTTTTACTTTTAGGTTACTGATGGAGTTTCCAATGTCGCCATTGAACTCAATTACCAAGTACCAACCCTTACGCTGTTCCTGCAACCTCAGAATGAGCTCTTTTCAATCACCATTAAAAGACTACAGTCTCGAACATCCATTGCAAATTATTAGCCTAACAGTTTGAAAAATAGTTACCAAAGGATCTCTCGCAGGTACACTACGTATCAAAATTATCAGGAGTCCCTTGTGTTTGAGAATTTTTCGTCGCTGTCTCTCGGACTCGAACCTGGACTCCTCATCAATTAATTATATTGGTAATAACGTGAAAAATATCCTTCCTTCCTTAATAAAGATTCCGTCTGATTGGTAAAATGCCAATGTATCTCCAATACACAAGGGTGTTTCTAAGAGTGAAGTGGGAAATTACCAACCGATCAGTCTAACTTGAGTAGTGGGGAAAATCATGGAGGTAATTATCAATGGTGGAATTCAGGATCATTTAGATAGAAATGGAATTCTCAAGGATACTCAGCATGGTTTTGTAAAGAGAAAATCAACTAATATGGTTAGCTATTTTGAGAGGGTTACTCAACAACTGGACTTAGGGAATAATTTGACGTTTTTTATTTGGATTTCAGCAAAACCGTTGACTCAGTCCCACATGAGCGGTTGCTTTATAAGCTGGAACAGGTTGGAATCACTGGGAATATCCTTAGATGGATAGCTGGATGGCTTCAGGGCAGGAGGCAAAGGGTTGTGATAAATGGCTGTTCCTCAGATTGGGTTGATGTAAGAAGTGGGGTTCCCCAAGAATCAGTATTAGGACCACTGTTGTTTTTAATTTTCATAAATGACATCGATGAAAGGACAGAGGGCGTGATGTCTAAATTTGCAGATGATGTAAAGATTGGTAGATTAATTTACGGAGCACCACCAAGCAGATCTTCTTCAGAGTGACCTAGATAGACGACTTCAGGGATGGTCAGAAAAGTGGCACCTATGCTTTCATCCAGCAATATGTAAGGTATTTCAGCTGTGGAACACTCCAAAATAACTTATATTGGGTTGATCTAAAGTTAGTAGTGGAAGAAAGGGACTTGGGAGTTACGGTAAGATCAAACATGAAGTTCTTCGAACATTGTAGACTGGTTGCAAGGAGGTCCATGGTGTCATATCGGTGATTTATCGAACAAGGCAATTTATGACCACACTTGGAATACTGTGTTCAAGTATGGACACTGGACCTAAAGAAAGTTCTTCTTGAGAGGGTCCAAAGACGGGTAACTCGCCTGATGAGATCGGCAAAAGGGCGTCCATATAACGAAAGACTTCGAATATGTGGGTTGCAGAGCTTGGAAACTAGGGACCTTAGAGGAGGCTTCATTGAGGTGTTTAAGGCATAAGCAAAATGGATGAGGACGAAATTATAAATGATTCTAGACTAGGGGCCATGTGTTCAGGTCAAGGATATAAAGGACGAATCCTTATTGAGAATATATTTCTTATGATCTACATAAATAAAAATGTAGCAGCTAATATTTTGACCTGGCAGTGTACTTGTATATAGATTTATGATCCCAAACCTCCTATCTTTAATTTGAGTGCATAGAAGAAGTAGAAAAAGTTATTTTCAGATATAACTAATTAGACTCGTGGAATTGTCCAAATAAATGATTTAAGGTCTAACATTTGGACAGTTCCCCTAAGGTAAATCCATTATCATCTTGTAGAGGAAGGAACGCTAGTCATTATGCAAATTAGCTCAGCCTGTTACAAAGACACGATGCATCAAGGTCAGATATTTGCAGCCATCCGGGGAGAATATTTGTTAATTTGAAAGACATAACCTTTCAGAGTTATTACGTCAGAAGATTTCCTCCTCCAGAAAGGAACTGGGTATTCAATTCCTTACAATGAGAGCATCTTATCAGATTTCATAAACCGGAAGGGATGAAATGCAAACAGATGGAATGGATGGTTTTGATTTAAAATACCATCAAAGTTGTGAATGTAACAGATTCTATTAGAATACCAGCCCAATGCGTCTGAGATAGTTTGTGTAATACAATCTTCCATTTTTCTAAGATTAGACTTTACGAAAAGCGTTCCCTCAATGGCTTTTGTAGTCTCTTGGAAAGAAAACTTGAGGAAAGAAATCTTATTAGTTTTTAAGAAGTGAAAGAAAGAAGCAATCGATACCGTGTCGAAAGAGCATTGAATGAAACGAATTTCGAACTCCAAGGGACCATCACTTACTTAGATCAAGTTATTTCCTTTTCGATGAGCTACTTTCTAATCTTACCTTTGATGGTCTAATCCTTGAAATCGGATTTGGAAGCAATGAATTTTAGCTAACAACTTATAGCTGGTCAAAAGAACTTTCTCTTTTTTTTTTATTCATTTCTTACGAAGGATAAACCTCCTTAAAGAAATCGAATTAAGTTTACTGACAGAAAGTAAGAGAATATAGCAAAGTGGTTTATTTTGTTTCTATTGCCAGACATTTGCAACGAAATGTACACGAGGTGTGGCAATAAAGTTCCCGGACTGTTGAAATAAAAATCATCTCATCATTATTCTATGGTACACCACCGTACCAAATTTTGTTACGGTTAATGTCTCAAGAGGGCGTGCACGTAGTACGTTAATATCTAATATCTGGTCGGCATATTAATCAGGTTGAATTACGTCTGCTAGATAAAAATGGATATACACAAAGTGGTCAAAATATTAGAACACCTCCTAAAGTAGCCTAAGATCATTTAAAAAAATTAAAAATAGACCGTCGAAGTAAAATACGAGTTCTTACTGTATCCTTCAAAATAGTCCCTGATCTTGCACCATCTGACTTTCAGCGGTTTAACGAAATATTAAAATTTCAATATTTTGTTAATGTAAAGTTATTTTGAATGGTCTTTAGACGTGATTTTTCTAGATAGCCGATTACTGATCCTTTCTGGCGCATGCGCACTAGACTTAAAGGCGCTGAAATCCATTGTATCTGCAACATTTTGGCTGGGCGGTGTACCTGAGATCGTAACTCGTTCTGCGTCTCTTAGACAGACTCTTAACCGGGATAAATCATTACCAATTGAACACGAACAGGCGCTGATCAATTAGTGCAAAGGTGAATTGCCCCTGATCTTTCATTAGGTATTTACTTCGTCTGTTCTCGGCCAATGGGTGTTCACTAACAGAACGAACATTCGCGGGCGGCTGTCATGTGACACGTTAATTGCATCGTTCGGCTTCGTGACATGTAAATAATAATTTTCAGATAATTCGGGTCTTCGTTAAACATTGGTAGACTTTAATTTTGACGCTGTAATTAATTGCTAATTCTCTTCTGTCCAATAATGAATGTAATTATCTTAATTAGGATGATCGACGTGGCATATCTCTTTCCTCCCTCCCTCCGCGAAGGTTTAGTAGGATTGTCGACTTGATTGCCTTCTCCAAGTGACCTTTATGCACCGCGGCGATCACCTTATCAAGAACTCCGTCGTACGACACATTAGCGCAACTAGGCCAAGCAATTGTCAACAGCTGTTGGCTCGTTAGTCAATAATTATAAGTGGGGGCCCTAAGACAGAAGGTGGCCCAACGATCTGCCGAAGTTCGATTATTGTCAGCAATTGCGTGTTCCAAATCTACTGCAAACATCATTAATGGTCAACTCAGAAAGCGACATAATTTATAATGTCAAAGTGCTGCCATCTGGCGGAAATTTACCTCTCACGGGATATTTTAAGAATGCGGTGCTGTACATGTTCATGAACAACCGCTTTATTAATTTGATTCAACTAAGTTATAATTTCTTAGAAACATTTTTACTCTTTTGGGATTTATCGTGGGATTGAAGTAATACTCCTGAAAATACATCGAACACATTTCTGGGAGAAACTTCGACCATAGAGTAGTTCAATATAAAACGTTTCTAAGATTTATTCAAGTTGCAACATTAGAGTTATGTTTAAGGTCCAAAGTTCATGAGCTGTTCAAGATCGAAGGTTCATGAGCTGTCAAAGATTCTACACACATGATCTGTTCAAGATTCTATGTTCATCGTTTGTTCAGGTTAAAGATCCAGTTCTGGTTTGTTCAAGAACGAAGGTTCATGATCTGTTCTGTTCTGTTGAAGATAGAAGGTTCATGATCTGTTCAGTATTATATGATCATGATCTGTTCAGTATTATATGATCACGACCTGTTCAGTATTATATGATCATGATCTGTTCATGATCAAAGGTTCATGATCTGTTCAGGATTATATGGTCATGATCTGTTCAGTATTATATGATCATGACCTGTTCAGGTTCAGTATTATATGATCATGATCTGTTCAAGATCAAAGGTTCATGATCTGTTCAAGATCAAAGGTTCATGATCTGTTCAAGATTATGTTCAAGATTCCACGATCATGAATTCTTCAGTATTCTGGGTTCGTCGTTGTTCAGGTTAAAGATCCAATTCTGGTCTATTCAAGGTCAAAGGTTCATGATGTTCATGATCTGTTCAGTATTATGTGATCATGATCTGGTAAAGATCCAAGGTTCATGATCTGTTCAGGATAATATATATTCATGATTCAAGATTCTAGGTTATGTTCAAGATTCCACGATCATGAATTGTTCAAGATTCTGGGTTCAACATTTGTTCAGGTTAAAGATCTAGTTCTGGTCTGTTCAAGATTGAAGGTTTATGATCTGTTCTGTTCAAGATAGAAAGTTCATAATTTGTTCTGTTCAAGATCGAAGGTTAATTTTCTCTTCAGTATCATATGATCATGATCTGTACACGATCCAAGGTTCATCATCTGTTCAGGGTTATATATGGTCATGACTGTTCAAGATTCCACGATCATGAATTGTTCAAGATTCTAGGTTCATTGTTTGTTGAGGTTAAAGGTCTAGTTCTGGTCTGTTCAAGAGCGAAGGTTTATGATCTGTTCTGTAGAACATCATAGAGGAACAGATCATAGAAAGTTCATGATCTGTTCTGTTATGTTCAAGATTGAAGGGTCAATGTCTGTTCACTATTATACGATCATGATCGCTTCAAGATCCGAGGTTCATGATCTGTTCATGATTACATTGTTACGTTTTGTTCAAGATTATATAGTCATATTCTGTTCAAGATTCTAGGTTCATTATTTGTTCATTAAAGGTTCAAATTTTACAATTGAAAGGTTAGGATTTACACAAGAATCAACGATCACGATTTGTTTAAAAGACTTGATCAAGATTCATGGTTCTAGACTTGATCAACATTCATGGTTCAATACTTGATCAAGATTCATGGTTCAAGACTTGATCAAGATTCATGGTTCAATACTTGATCAAGATTCATGGTTTCAGACTTGATCAAGATTCATGGTTTCAGACTTGATCAAGATTCCTGGTTTAAGGCTATTTGTAGGATTGGTTTATTTGTAGGATTCATAGGTAAAGAGTTATTTATGACTCAAGGTTTATGATTTATCTCAGATTTTAAGGTCTAAGATATGTTAAAAGTTAAACATTTGTTAAAGTCGCATGGTTCAGAATTTGATTCAGATTCATGCTTAAGATTTATTCAAATGTGAAGATTCAGGATTTATCCAAGATTCAAAATATGATTTTTTTTGCCCCAATGATCAGGATTTGTTCAATATTTTTTCAGGATTCAAATTGCCTATTATTATCATCCCTTGTTTATTGCTCAAACGCGTTTTTGTTATGAATCCCTATGAAGCCGCTGGATGCATCCTCCCAGCCAGAGGCTTTCAGGATGCACATTAATTACTTACTACATTAACTGCTTGCACATTAACTTATCAATGTAAGAATATACATTCTTCTGGGCTACAAAACTAAAACTATTATATTAGGGCCATCCATGATTTCTTATATATGCCCATATATGTATTATGTCTGTAAATTGTGTGTTCTCTGGTTGATTTGCCTGTTTTGCTGGACGAAAAAACCCAACCAATTATTCAAGTTTAGGATTTCTTCAAGATATATCCATGGCTCAATGTTCAAGACTGTTCAAGTTTAGTTCCAGATTCAGTGTTTAAGATTTCCCACAGATCGAAGATTCAAGATTTGTTCAAAGTTGACCCGACAGGATTTATGATTTTCTCATGAGGTGTGAAGACATGGATTTCCGAAAACTCAGGTATTTCATCCCGAAAAAAAAAAGGAAAAAAATTTCCAAAAAATGCAACATTTCAGTCGCGTTATGTTCTGAACATTGAAGACAAACTGAAAATTCAGCTTAACTTTTACTTCTCAGCCATCAAAAGACTGATCCTTTCATAGAGGGGGTGTGGAGTCGTCTCGAAGTGGGTCTTACAACTTCGTCTTTAAATATCGATTGAGTTGAAGTTAATACAGAGGTCAATTTCCCTTAGGGTAAGAGGGAGGGAGGAAGGAGCAAGAGAAATTGCTCCTAAAGGGAAAAATAACATCGCTTGTTCCCTCATTGGGATCAACCACAGGATTACGACACTCAGGAGTAGTCCCGAAAGAAAGAAACCCATCCAGTTGTCTTAATTGCAGTAATTCAAGTTGAATACCACATAAACACCCAAGGTGATAATTACATCCCCTGAATTAATAAGGAGGACACGTAATCCATAGTAATTACACGGATGGGATTGTTCAGGTCTCCGATTTAATTAGCGATTTGTAATGGGGTGTACAAAGAAATAGTTTTTTCTCAAATTGTCCATTAATGTGATTGAAAGCCATCACATTCATTGCTTTCTCTCCAGGGGGTTTCCTGAAATACTCTTCAAAGAGGATTGATTCCGCTCTCTTAAAGAATGGCTTTAATTATTTTATACTTTTGGATGCGTACTGTCTTTATTAAGACACTCCATGCATTGTTGATGAAGTTGGTTGAGGGAGGGGCCTGAGAATTGAACTGTCCGTAACTCACATTTATCACTGCCATACCCTTTTGCATCTACTTAACTTAAGAAAGCGACTGACAGCTTTCTCGCTAGATGGTCCTTATTTTATTAGGCGCTGTGAGCGCTTTCGTAGGATGGAGACCAATGAGTTCCTTGGGGGTAGTTAGTGTCACTTTGAGAAACACAGTTTGAAACAAAAAAACATCTCTAATGGGCCTCTGAGGACAGAAGATTTTTCAACAAAAAAAACCCATTTCTGGTGTCTTAATGTTTTCCCAATTTCAATGGGGAGCCCACTAGTGAGGGTAATTATACCTAACATGAAGACTAAGGGGTCATTTTGGCTGTATTTATTGCTTTACATTGCATTACCAGAAAGGAGGAAAACTAATTGGAGTGATGAACGAACTTCTTCATACTGGAACATTGTTGGGTAAGCACAGAAACGTGCCCTCGTAGGTAGCACAGTTGACATAATCGCTGTCCTTCCCACACTAGGTGGAAAAGACCTCAGTTTGAATTTGAATCCTGTCAATGACTCGAAGAATTTTTATGGGTGTTTTTCACAACGTGGCTGAGTTAGTTGGTCGCAAGCCAGGATAGCATAGTTTTTTCATCCAGAAAACTGTAAATCGACCACTACAAGCCCTTCTAAAGAAGTTCTTCGTGAACTGCCATGTGCTATACGAAATCAGAATATTGGAATTTATTAAATTTAACCACATTCATTGATATTCTGTCTGGTACCAAACATGCAGGATCAATGCGACCCCTCAATCAATAACTGAACTACCGCTGTATTCGTGTTCTACCGAAGTATAGATGGTGCTGTTAAATACCGTTTAATAGAAGTTGTTCCAATCATTGGAACCAATCCTTACCACAGCAAGATGCAAGTAGATGACAATCGTGGTTCAAAGCAGCCTCCAAATGTTTTCATTGAATCCCGGTTCAGAATTGATGGTAGAATCACCAAGCTGCCCACAAAATTTCCTGCTTATATTTCCTACATCAGTGTAGCTGCCACAAATCTTTAATCACAGTTCAACCATAACTGCCCAATGAGTTCTTGTCTGCCTTATCTAGGACATAGAGAGTCGGGTCTGAGCGCATCCGACTTCAACAGTCAGCCCAGCGCAACCATGTGATCCACGTTATATCAATACGTGCACAGCATAAGGGCCAAGCCTGACACCACAGAGAAAATTTTACTCCCAGGGACATAGATTTCCATTTGAAGAAAGCGGTCCATTGAATATGGAAGCAATCACAAAACATCAGTGATTCTTTTAGAAGCAGCATGCAGCATCCTTGTGGCTCAGTTTCAATACTTCAATTAATCTATTTAAAGATTAATCCATTTTCCGAAAGCTAAAAGAAGGGCCTACTAGTAGGTGTCCTAATAAAGTGGCTCAGTGTATATACACTCAGTGATCACTGAATTATGACCACCCCCATCCGGAATGGACTATGCCGCATAGTTCCCAGAATAAAAAGCCGAATAGATTCCTACGTTCGAGGAGTGGTATTTTTCCTCTGGTCTTGCAAGTCAAAGTGGTAAAGTAACTGTTATGGGACCTAGTAAAAATATCACGAAGTTTCAAAGGGGCATGATTGTGGGAGCTTGTGCGTCGGGTGTTTCCATATCGGAAACGGGTCGGTTGCTCAGAGCCAACTATGGTCCATGGACCCATCGTGTATGGTGCCCACTCTCCAGGCAGATGGGTGGTTGCTTAAGATGGGGCATGTTTTGCTGGCAAGAACTAGGATCTCTGGTGCATATGGACTAATGTTTCACTAGTGAGATCTACCGGCAACTCTTAGGGCACCATGTTGAATTTTTCCGAACAGAAACGGAATCTTACAAGACAATAATGCTCCTTGTCATTGAGCCCACACTGTGCTGAAATCGTTCGAGGAACACAGGGACCTCCAAATTCGTCTGATCTCAATCCAATTGAACAGCAGTGGGATGTTTTGGAACGGGGAGTGAAGTGTATGGACACTTAACAATCATATATTCAGAAATTTCGGAAAGTATTGCAGGTATCATGGCTGCAGATCCCTACGAATGTCTTCAGACATCTTGTGCAGTCATTGCCTAGGCGAACAGAGGCTGTTATCCGCGCTAACTGTGGCCCTACACGGTATTAGGTAGGTGGTCATAATTCAGTGATCACTCAGTGTATATATATATATAATCAAATGATGCTGAATCGATTTAACTTTTCCCTTCCTTAAGTCGTTGTCTAAGATGATTAAGTAGTCCAAATCGTTGGCCCAGACTTCTAGAGGATGATTTACCTCTTATATAACTAAAACAGATTGCGGTCCTCAGAGATTAAGGTAATTCGTTAATCCCAGCAACACTGCCACGAGTGAACACACCTTAAATCCTCTTTCGCAATGAAATTTCAAGTCATCTTAGTGCTCTCCTGGTGAACGCATCTCCTCCTTTTCCTTGCTGATACCAAGAACAGCATATGACATGCTAAGTAGAAGATTATAAAGAATATTGATTAAGACGAAGTCTGTTTAAGTTGGGCGTGCTGTAATTACCTTTGTAAGTCGAGTGACTGTGTGTACTTGTTGAAGAGAGGTGTAATTGCTTCGTGTTGCCCCCTCTTCTGCCCCTTCATTCTGTAATTTGACGCGCAAAAACAGACAACCTATAATTACTCGGTAAAGAGTCTGGGAATTATTATTGACTCTATTAACGCTTCTTGGGTACACACAGGTACCTTCCATGATTAATTAAGCTGGAGACAAAGATGGAAATTTATCCACTAATTATAAACGTGTTGTGTGTCTTTTCAACTCCTTCACAAACAGTGGGATGAAATTCTGAGCCCTTCGATGTCGACAGGTGACAGAGAATTTACAAGTTGGGAAACTTCAACACAAAACTTTGAAAGAACTTCTCTGACCATCTGTTAATTTAAGGAACCATATCACTTTGCAATTCGTTGATCCATTATTTCAAGTCAGTGGAGAGAATATCTGTGGATGAGATACTGCAGCCTGCTGTATTCAAGACCAATGATGGGCTTTAATATTTGGTGTCCCAGACACCCTTCAATGTTTCATTGCTTTTTGACAAGAAACACCCCCCTCACGATAACGTCCAATGTCCAATGTGGTAGAGTTGGATATTGCACAGCACAAAACCGATTTCAACCCAACTGAACTGTAACAATTAGAGCAAAGCGAGATGTCTCTTTCGTGGTGTTCAAGAATATTTTAAAGGAGGAGTGGAGAAAATACCATCAACTGTCTACCAGCACGCTACCATTCTTTGTCACTGCATCATAGTATCCAATGAAACTGGTCAGACTAGATATCCACTTAACAAATCCATTCTGTGATTGAATTATAACTACACATCTGTGTAGATGGCCCTGCATTAGTTATTTAACCAGTGGTTCCATCCCTGGAACAGATGGAAAGATAACAGATCTGTAATTACTCATCACCCTTTGTGAATTGAGGATACGTTCGCACATCTCCAATCCACAAGGACCTGCCCTGAATCCAAAGATGCTCTCATAATTATGGCTAAGGGTTTGCTTGTTTCCTTCGCTGCCTCCCTTAATCCTCAACAATTTCTCCTCCACTTTCCTTTCAGTTATCACAAAACCATTCAGCTCCCAGTTATAGTTTGATAAACTTCTGACATCCCCCTTCCCTAAAGAATTCCTCGTGTACGAATATAGATGGAAAATGCAGCCTTAGAATCATCAACAGTTACACCATGGACATCAAGTGGACCAATATGATTCAACACCTTCCTTCGACTGTTAATTTAAGGAAGATGGTCATAATGTTTTGGCTCATTAGTGTACGATTTGTTTAGAAGTGTCCCATTACTTCTCGTTCATATTGATCCCTTCCAGAAGAGGTTTTTCCCTCGATCATCAAAGAAGTTCTAAAATTCCATTTGTTTCAAAAGGGCAAAAGAGAATTGGACTGGACATTCCAATTCCCTTTCGTCCTTTTTAACCTCTACTCCATCATTTTCATGATGTCCTTAATATTTTGGATTCTACATTTCCTTCGTTTAATGATTATTTAAACATTTTCTCATTTCATCGAGGGGTGGTTAGTCGACGCTTAAATGGCAGATAACGTCCATTGACGAAGTTTGTTTTCCAGGATAGTTATAATTACTTCTAGAACGTTGATTGTTCGTCAGACAGATAATTGCATCCAGTAAACCTCATCCGGCTTTAATGATGCAATTCCACTCGCAATAACATGCGCGCACACACACACGCACAACTGCAATTGCTTGAAAGTAGTCTCCGAGGGTAAATCCCACCAATGTACAAACATTGTCATTAGCGCTCTCTGTTGTACAAACAATTATTACACGAATTATAATTTATTTTTCTCACTTATTAAAATTTCATTGGGAACATTTGGAACTTCCCACTAATTTCAATTATGCGCTACGTTCGAAAGAGACAAATCCATTTGGCAAAATGGCTCGTTTTCACATTCCAAACACCATTAATATATTCAATGGAAGGTATTGATTCCATTGAAGAAGTTTCAACTTGCTGTAGGGTCAAAGAGATCATTTAGATTTAAAAAGGGCCGAAGGAAGATCCTGTAGGGACTTCATAGCTATTTAGGAAGGAATAAGAGACTATTTAGAAATCCAGCTGATGAAGAGTCGATAAAAGTTAGAAATCCAGCTGATGAAGAGTCGATAAAAGTTAGAAATCCAGCTGATGAAGAGTCGATAAAAAATTACGTTGTTGTTGTAGGGTTTTAGGAGCCTCAGTAAATAAAATACAAATGCAAAAAACACGTTAAATTAATTCATTAAAATCTAATGAAATTACTTCCAAATTTATCCAAAGAATAAAATGAACACTTTAAGAAATATCTTAATTTTCTTAAAATATCTTATGGGTCTCTTAAAATAGTATAAAATTGCATTTTAAATATATCGGGTGTAAATTGTAATAGGAACACGTAGTGTGCTGAGGTCGGTATTACGCAGCAAACAAATCCTGGTTTCGGAAACTATCCCGAAGTGTACACAAGATAATTACATCACTGTCTCAAGGTTTAATCCCACTAGGCCTGTCTAATAAGATTAAGTAAAGACAATAGAGTTTAGGGAAAATGTGATGAAGATTAGTGATCTGAGAGAATTTAGGTCACACCTGCCTGTCTCAAACATTACAACAAATGAGAGAGAATAGATTTTAATGCCCTATTTTACTGCGCGTATGAATAAAATTGGGTTGAGTTCTACTGAGTGATTCTAAAATTTAAAAGCTGCACTCAGTCTACTACGCCAGAAAGATATTTAATGAAACCCCCCGTTATGGAGCTTCATTATTCGTTAAATTGTTCAAGGCTACTTTAATAATAATCATCAGATCAGCGAGACACTAGCACGCATGCGTAGATGTTAAAGGTGACTATCATTAGTTTTTTTCGAAAATAAATATTTAAAAGCCTAAAAATTGATAAATTCAACATCTACACTGCTGGACAAAATTAACAGACCAGACAAGAGGAAAAGATTTTCTGTTCATGCACGACAATGTCACTGCACATAGAGTTCATGTGGTGGAGGAATATCTTGAAACTGAAGATATCCAACGACTGCCGTGGCCAGCACAACCATCAGACGTAAATCCCATCGAAAATGTGTGGGACGCCCTTGGGCCTCGCATCGCCAAAAGCCAACTTCTGGGTCACTTGGTGAGCTAAATCTGCCCTGGTAGAAGAAGAATGGGATTTTTAGCCACAGAATCTTATAGACAACATTATATCGAGCATATTTTCTGAACAAAATATTCCTGGAAATTAATAATTTCCGTTTAAATGCTGCCAAACTTTTGTCAAACACTGTACATTATTTTTCAAAACGACCTGAGAGAGAGAAGATACCCTGGATTTATTTTTTTATTGCAGTTATGGAAGAAAAACAACAATGAAGCATTCGGAATCAGAATTAGAACAAGACAAAACAAGTCTAAACACATTTAAACTCGTTTACTGTGTTTAAAAGCCTAAAAATGCTAAATTGAAAACCTACACTGGTTGACCAAATTAATAGAGCAAGCTAAAAACGTGTTCTATTAATTTTTAAATATAATTTCCTTAATTAAATTTTGTTTGTCGATAAATGAATGTTATTTTGTTATTAGAAGAAAAAAATATATCTTGCCATTTTGTAGAGTTAAGGAGAAGTAGCATATTGCATTATGGGTAATGTGAATGTGTTTTTCCTATTTGGCAGAGGAAGCAGTTGAAAGGGACTCGTGACACAGCAATATTAAAGGCGATTCGTCACGCAAGCAAAGTAATTTGAGCATTGCTATAATTACTGGCTGGAAAATGAGCCGATCTGTCTTTTAAATGAGAACGCAGCAGGGGTTGTACAATTTTGCACAATTATGTTAATCCTACGAGTCATATCTTAGAGCGTCTTGTCAGGAAATTTATTAGGGGAATTCATCATCGATTTGAAACTCAAAGTCGCTGCTTTACAAATATGAATTAAAAGCCAGATTCGAAGAATGTGATCCTCAAGAAAATCCATTAATTTGTATTCAACGCTCCGATGTTTTCGCTTTAAGTTTATCAAGGATTAGGAGAAGAAAAGGAGACAATAGTCGCATCATTCATCCCTAATACCCTTTAATACCAAAACGAGCATTTAGTCAGAATGCTTCCGAGTAAGTCTTCACTATATTTCATGGAACAGATCTTCACACAATGAACCTGCACGTGCAGGAGAATAAAGGTAAAAACGATGAATCACATTTGCATTGCAAAGCCACTTTAAAATGCAGTTAGATTTGAATATTTATTAGTAACGTTTGTTGTAAATAAAAACATCTAAACGTTGACAATCTAAAACTGCTAGTGGGTATCGAATCCGAATCCACGAGATTAAATGAGGACCTCTCCAGCAATTTTCCAGTTCTTTCTGTTTTGTGCAATGGCCATCCATTTACTACCCATGAATTCCATCTGTCCATCTCGTTGTTGTCTTCCAAGTTTTCTTTTAGCCCCTCTTGGGTATCATTCTGTCATCTCCCATCTGTCATTATGTCTTTGAGTCATGTGTCCTGCCCAAGACCATTTTAGTTCTTTAGTTTTGATAAGAATGTCCTTTACTTGAGTTTGCTGCCTAATCCATGTGTTTCTCTTCTCATCTAACGGTCTGATTCCCAATATAATTCGTTCCATTCTTTGCTGTATTCGAAGGAAAATTGTCGTAGGTATTTTGAAACTTTCCATCCGCCTACGGCGAAAGGCACGCTTCGCAGCAAACCTGGCATAAATAAACATCCTGTTGCTATCCCGCACACATTTCGAACTTTGTATTCCAAAACAAGGCAGCTTCTTCGTTTACATATTTATATGATAAAGATAACTTCAAAGTGGTAACGCATTACTTTTGAGAAGGTAGTGTACATGTATTAATATTCATCACGACTCGCTTGAGCTTTTTAGTTTTAGTTTTCAAATATATTCGGAATGCTAATGTAGTTTCGTATAATTACCTTTTAAATTGGCTTTTTTCTTTCTTTCTTTCTTTCGGTTTTTGAACTACAGTGGGGTCACGTGAGGTCATTTTAGAATAGAGAAAAAAACAGTTTCTATATTTGCATTAATTTCCCGACGATGGTCTCTGAAGGGGCGGGCAGGTCGCTCTAAACGCCCGAGGACTGTTGCCACAGAATGTCATTTGAAGCGAACACCGTGATTATTTGAAACCTTTATTAGTTCAAGCCAGGGGCTGTTAATGCATGCGTGTGAAAAACTGGAAAGATTTCCGTTCCTTTTTCGTCTCCTTCCTTTGGTAAACGACACCCACAAGCAGAAATGGAAGTGAGTGCCAAAAAAAGAAAAAAAAAAAATCCAGGTTTGTGTTTGTCTACTTGAGGAAAAATGTAAGCGTGTCTGTGTGTGTGTGTGTGCGTGTGTGCTCTCAAAAGGAGTTTCAACATACTCCACAGTTAACCTCGGGCTCACAGTGTGATCGCGAAGGATGGCGTCTGCCTCGTGCAAACTCTGATCGATTTTGAATTTCAACGGCGATGTCTCCTTGCGTGAGAGGATAAATATGTAACTCTCTTTCTCTCTCTCTCTCTCTCTCTCTCTCTCTCTCTCTCTCTCTCTCTCTCTCTCTCTCAAAATTTACCAATGATTCTACCTGCTTTAAATGGTACTGCAAATTACTACTCCCACCATCTCTAATCTACAACTAAAAATAAGAAAACATTATTATAAAAATATTTATGACGCATTAAATATTAATCATAAATTACCAAACCGTCTAAATCGGTAAACCATTGTTATGCTCAAATTTACTTCATAAAAATATGATACTGTAAAACGGGCTTTAAACAGTACAAAACATACAAATACCGACAAAAATAGTGTTGAAAATATTTATGACGCATTAAACATTAATAAATATTAATCATAAATTACAAAACCGTGTAAATCGGCAAAACATGGTCATGTTAAAATTTACGTCATAAAAATATGATAGTGTAAAACGGGCTTTAAATAGTACAAAACATACCAACACTCACAAAAATATTGTTGTTTTACTGAAGCAATCATACGTGTCTGTTGCTTGAGTTTCAGATTATATGACGAATGATTCGGTGTTTACAGAATAGTATTTGCAATCGTGTTTTACAAGCGATGAACATATCAACTCTCAAAAGACTCGAATCTGGGCTGACCACAGCCGCATACCATTGTCAATACTCATCATCAACATAAATGAATCTTTAAGGTTTGATGTTCAATTGGGGACAATTTTATTGGAAGATTAATAAACTCTTCCATGAGACCAACTAACTCAGCCACGTGGTGAAAAAGGCCCATAAAAATTCCTCCCTTCATCACCGGGACTCGAACACCCGGTGTGGTAATCCTGTTCACGGATAAGACGATCCTCCCACTCTATAGTCCCTCAGTGTGTTCCACTACCCTTTCAACGAGCAGTTGTACCTTCTTGCAGCCACTCTTGCTAAAATCTCTGCACTGTGCCCTTGTAGGTAGCACAATTGGTAGAATCACTGTCCTCCCCATACCGGGAGGAAAACACCCGAGTTCGAGTGTGTCAATGACGGAGGAATATTTATGGGTATTTTTTCGCAAAATGGCTGAGTTAGACAGCCTCAGGAGAGGGCAGCTTGATTTTTTCTCCCGGAAACTGGCTTGTGACGCAGTTAACAGGCTTCCTTGCAGAAGCTTGTTAACTGCGTCACAAACGCATTGCTTTGAAACCCACGATTTCTACGTTCATTATTATGTCAGCGATTTTTATATCCATTCGCCTTCTCATTTACATGCGCCCTAGATCATGCGACTTCCATTTGTTTCCAAAAATGAAGAAACACCTTTTAGGACAAACGAAAATTTACCAAAGTTTCCTTTTAGTGCAATTTTCTTCCGAGTATTCCGAAACTTTCTCTGTAGAGAAATTCGAGGGAAATTTTATCGGAACGGATCCCCGATCATCTAGGGTAGGGGGTTGTCTGCATTACCTACTGATAATAATAACAAATATTGAAAGGAAACAGGCTGGAAAAAAGAAACGTCAATTCGGATGAAGCGTATCTAATTAAAGGAAATAATTAGATTGGAACTTATAAATCCACAGCATCACCTTCTCCTTTCAATTAGCCAACTATTTGTTGATTTTATATTTTTTCCCTTTAATCTGTCACTGGTTAATTGCGAGCTTAGCTGATCGCATTAGTTGGCTGTAATATGGGAAAAGTGT
This sequence comes from Mastigoproctus giganteus, assembly GCF_048544385.1. Taxonomy (NCBI): domain Eukaryota; kingdom Metazoa; phylum Arthropoda; class Arachnida; order Uropygi; family Thelyphonidae; genus Mastigoproctus; species Mastigoproctus giganteus. Next base: position 18,804,095 of record NC_143586.1, on the reverse strand, counting down.
GCTGATAATTAGATTCATACAAGACACAATTGTAATGCTTTCACACAGACATTATTTGGTTCTGCTTGATAAATAAACCGAGGAGTTAGTTAAGAATAAATCGAACATCTTGACAGCGAGGAGGTAGAGTAATTTGCAGAAAGGTTGCGACTGTTAGGGTAACTCTTCTCATCAAGCAAACAGCGAGAAATTCCTTCTCATTAAGAACATTTTTCCGATGGTCCAGTTAATTTGGACAAACTTAGGGCTTGTAACTAAACATCATGTTGCATTAGGAGATTGTATAGGAAATCATTACCGGAAGGAATAATGGGATGTTCAATCTAACTTACTGAGTACAATGGTACTCTTTTTTGGGGGGGTTATTAACTTTGCATTTATTTTGGGGGTAGAATACAAACGTTAGGCTTAACAAGTGTAATGTTCCGTTCGGTTTTGTTGATTATAAACCAGAAAAAAAAATTCTGCTTTATCAAGGACAATCTCTGAAGATCGAAAAACAACATTCTGCTTTATCAAAGTTAGTCCCTGCAGATGGGTGAACAACATTCTGCTTTATCAAGGACAGTCCCTGAAGATGGAAGAACAACATTCTGTTTTATCAAGGACAGTCCATGAAGATGGAAAAACAACATTTTGCTTTATGAAGGACAGTCCCTGAAGGTGGAACAACAACATGCTGAATTATTAAGGACAGTTCCTGAAGAGGAAGAACAACATTCTACTTTATCAAGGACAGTCACTGAAGATGGAAGATCAACATTTTGCTATATCAAGGACAATCCCTGAAGATGGAAGAACAACATGATGCGTTATCAAGGACAGTGCCTGAAGATGAGAGAAAAACATTCTGCTCTATCAAAGACAGTCCTGAAGATGAAAGAACAACATTCTGCTTTACCAAGGACACTGCCTGAAGATGGAAGAACAACATTCTGCTTTATTAAAGATGATCTCTGAAGGTGGAAGAACAACATTCTGCTTTATCAAGGACAGTCCATGAATTTCTACAACATTCTGCTTTATCCAAGATAGTCCATGAAGATGGAAACACAACATATTGCTTTATGAAGGACAGTCCCTGAAGATGAAAGAACAACATTCTGCTTTATTAAGGACAGTCCTTGAAGATGGAAGAACAACATTTTGCTTTATCAAAGATGATCTCTGAAGGTAGAACAACAACATTCTGCTTTATCAAGGACAGTCCCTGAAGATCGAAAAACAACATTCTGCTTTATCAAGGACAGTCCCTGAAGATCGAAAAACAACATTCTGCTTTATCAAAGTTAGTCCCTGCAGATGGATGAACAACATTCTGCTTTATCAAGGACAGTCCCTGAAGATGGAAGAACAACATTCTGTTTTATCAAGGACAGTCCATAAAGATGGAAAAACAACATTCTGCTTTATGAAGGACAGTCCCTGAAAGTAGAAGAACAACATGCTGATTATCAAGGACAGTTCCTGAAGAGGAAGAACAACATTCTACTTTATCAAGGACAGTCACTGAAGATGGAAGACCAACATTTTACTATATCAAGGACAATCACTGAAGATGGAAGAACAACATGATGCCTTATCAAGGACAGTACCTGAAGATGAGAGAACAACATTCTGCTTTATCAAAGACAGTCCCTGAAGATGAAAGAACAACATTCTGCTTTATCAAGGACAGTCCCTGAAGATGGAAGAACAACATTCTGCTTTATCAAAGATGATCTCTGAAGGTGGAACAACAACATTCTGCTTTATCAAGGACAGTCCATGAATTTCTATAACATTCTGCTTTATCAAATACAGTCCTTGCAGATCGAAAAACAACATTCTACTTTATCAAAGATAGCCCCTGGAAATGGAAGAACAACATGCTGCGTTATCAAGGACAGTCGATGAAACTGGAAGAATAATCTGCTATATCAAGGAGAGTCGATGAAACTGGAAGAATATTCTGAAGAATATCAAGGACAGTTCACGAAGATGGAAAGACAGCATTTTGCTATATCAAGGACAGTCTCTGAAGATGGCAGAACAACATTCTGCTATATCTGGGACAGTCCCTGAAGATATAAGTACATTATTATGCGTTATCCAGGACATTCCCTGAAGGTGGGAGAATGCATCTGATTCATCAAAGATGGTCCCTAAATAAGGAAGAACTACATTCTGCTTTGTCAAGGACAGTTCATGAAGATGAAAGTACAACATTCTGCTTTATCAAGGACAGTCCCTGCAGATCGAAAAACAACATTCTGTTTTATCAAAGATAGTCCCTGAAGATGGAAGAACAACATGCTGCGTTATCAAAGATATTCCATGAAGATGAAAGAACAACATTGTGCTTTATCAAGAACAGTTCCTGAAGATGGAAAAAAAAATTCTGCTTTATCAAGAACAGTCCCTGAAGATGAAAGAACAACATTCTGCTTTATCAAGACAGTCCCTGAAGATGGAAGAACAACGTTCTGCTTTATCAAGGATAGTATCCTCGAATTGAAAAATGAGGTCATTTATTGCGATTCGTGAAGAGAAAAATGTTTGATATGTTCCCGATAGCCAATTGTGTTTCTATTCAGAACTTTCCGACCTTATTCTGTTTCTCTACTGATATCTGACTACGCTTTTGGGGTTGTTTTTGCAGAGGAAACCGAAAATAAATGGTTTTTAGTGTCGCAAAAGGCGAGAGAAATTCAGGTCGATGTGGGTTTTATGGCGATGTGTATACAAAAGAGAGTAAGGAGCAGTGCTAGGGTAATGGAGAGTTGATCTGAGTGTTGGAGTCATACATCACTACGTGATGTATGGCGGTGTGTCAGTAACCCGTACTACGATAACAGTCCCCTCCTTCCCCTGTCAGAAGGTGTTACAGAACCTCCCATTATCAGTGAAGATGGAAAAGCAACTCCCCTTAATATATGAGAGCAGATGTGGATAGAGGGAACGTGATATTTGTTTCTGTTTCTTTGGTATGGTTGCTATGGGGATGACCTTTGTGACTTTCTTGGGTGGGTTGTAATGCTTAGTTAGCGGAAGATGTTTAAGAGGAAGAAAGGTCCAAAGTTTGCTTTTAAATGCTCAAAGTTCGTTTTTTAAACGAATTTTTTAAAATACTCTCAATTACATTTTATTTAATATTTCAAAAAATGCGAAGTAGCTTAAGGGTGTCCTTGGACACTGGGGCCCTTATTGTACCCCGATTTGTAGCAGCGGTTATTGTAAATGGTATTGTGCAAGCCAATATGCAAATATAAGCGCGACTAAATGGTTGTAGGAGAGGGAATCAAAGACATTGAGTTGTACTGCAACCAAATATTCGGTGTAATGAGAAGGATTGTTTACCACCTCCTAAGTATAATTGTCTAACATCTGTGTGCTTTGGACAGTGAATCTTTATTTGAATATTAAACAAATTCAAATATTAAACGCTTATTAACATGCAGTCAACTTCCGAGACCGGCTACGTGGGCCACATTCGGAAGGAGGAGGAAGTCAGCAAGTTTCGATATCTTAAAAGATGCAGACACAAACTTAATCAGGATTTTGATAATATTTGTTGGATATATCAGTAATAGCTTAAAAGAACAGAATGAATAGTGCCGGAAATGATATTGTGATCCATAATCGGGTGATGGGTATTGAAGGGCAGAAGACTATAAATATTGTTTTGGAATGTCCACAATGAGGTTGATGTCTCATGTAAGGATCTTTATAAGCTCTCCTCACCTTCAGCAAACAGCAACAGCAGAGAGCTCCCTTTTCGCATCAACGATGAGAATTACTAATTCATTTAACTACACTTCTCGTCTTAAAGAAAAACATCCTCGAGGCAAAATTTTCCATTATGCCAACCCTCTAGTCAGCGTGGCTATGTGGGAGATGAAAGGATTTCCCTCTCCCCCGTAATTTATTCCTCTGCATTCTCTTTCTTCTGTATAATAACAATTTATTGTCATCCGAAGTTCGGTGAATATCTAGTGATGGGAGAAGGACGCAGGCCACTCTTGCCTTGGCTACTTTGAACTAAACGTCTGTCGCAATCTTCCAACTCGCTAACCCTAACTGCTGTTACCATAGATTTTACTTCCTCTCTTCCTTCCAGCTATTATTAAAATTTATATCAACCCTCATTATCCGAACGGTCGTGAATGCAAAGCAGAAATTTCTCTAAAATTCTCCTCATTGGATGCATAAAACATGAATTTTGCGGCTTTGTGAATTATTCAGCGCTGCCGCGCAAATTTCAGGTTTGGGGTGAGGTTATGACGTATTTAAAAGGGAATTAAGCGAGGGGGCATGGGAGGGGGCAGAGTAAAACGCGGGCTGTAAGAGCCATAGGAAATCTGCATCGATGTCTGACACTGATACACGAAAAGGAAATCAAGACCAAATTCAAATTCAGCCTTCGGTTTCTTCTGTTTTTTATTTCTTAAAATATGGATTATTTATCGGGGTGGGTTGTTTAAATATTAGTGGAGTAGATACTTGGGTATTTTATTCTCATATTTAAATATTTCGGGATAATTCTGAGTTCTTACAATGATCGAGTTCAATAACTCTTTAAGTGTGCTCTCCGTCTCCATTTTGTTCAGCTTTCTAATATTATAATTTTAAGTGTTTTTTAAAAGTAAAAAAATTTTATCCTTTCAAAGGAAACTCATAAAAATCTGGTCTTTTTAATAGGCAATTTTAAAAATCATTTTAAAATTGCCTGTTTTTTTTTTCCCTTTTAAAGTTTAGGCTCTAATCCTTTCAAATCCCTGTTTTAACCTCTAAAATCTCCGTTTTCAAATTCCTGTTTAATCTCGTCAAATACCAGTTTAATTCCTTTCAAACAGCAGTTCAATTCGTCTCAAACAACAGTCTAAATCCTTTCAAATCGCAGTTTTAATCCTTTCAAATCGCAGTTTTATTCCTTTCAAAAGCCGGTTTAAAATTCAAGTATGGAGACCGCACCTAAAGAAAGACATTGTTCTTCTTGACTGGATTGCAGGAAGTTTCATTTTAGCCAACAGTTTTTTAAATTACTGGTTAAGTTACCTACATGGGTGGTGGAGGCTGACAGTTTGGGGAAGAAATTCAAAGGTCAGCTGGATAGTTACCTACGGAAGGAGAGAAACGCATCGGTTGTCTATTCCCTGTTCTTTTGCTAATTATTCATTTTTTTAAAATTTTCTTCTTATTATTATTATTTTTTTTGACTGGTGGAGCATAAACCATAGGCTTCCTTGCACCATGTGCCCATTTATAATATTAATGCTAAATCCCATGTTTAATCCTTTCAGACCTCCGTGTTCAAATTCCTGTTTAATCGTTTCACATCCCAGTTTAAATTCTTTCAAATCCCAATTTTAATCCTTTCAAACCTTGTTTTATTCCTTTAAAACCCGTGTTTTAATCCTTTCAAACTCCTGTTTTCGAATCCCAATTTTAATCATTTGAAATCTCTGGTTTCAAATCCCAGTTAATCCTTTCAAACCCGTGTTTTCAAATCCCTTTTTAATCCATTCAAACCCGTATATTCAAATTACTGTTTATTATGTACATCTTTCTTTCATAATTATTTCTGTCCATATTTTTAAATGTTAAGAATATAATATTTATGAATTCTAAGTCATTTACCCAAATCGGGATTGAAATCTGTATAGTATACTTGATAAGTTAACCAATCATACAAGACACTCACTTAGTTTCATTCTAATTTACATATTTTTAATCTGATCATAGGTGATCATTTTTCTCATCACGTATCAAAACTATGAGGATTTTCGATTATTTTACGACTACTTATCATTAAGCCGATACATAGTCACAAAAGGTTTGAAACAGAGATTTTAAGGATTAAAACTGGGATTTAAAAAAAGGGATTTGAAAAAAAGGATTTAAACAGGAATTTAAATCCTTTCAAATCCCCGTTTTAATCCTTTCAAACTTTTATTTATTTTAATCCTTTTGAATCCTTTAATATGCTTTGAAAGGATTTAAACTGGGATTTGAGACCAAACGTTTGAAAGGATTAAAACAGGGTTCGAACGGATTAAAACAGGAATTTGAAAGGATTAAAAAGAGATTTCAAAACAGAATTTTGTTTTGGTTTGAGGGTTCGAACGGATTAAAATAGGAATTTGAAAGGATTAAAAAGAGATATCAAAACAGGGTTCGAAAGGATTAAAACAGGGTTTGGCAGGATTAAAACTGGAATTTGAAAGGATTAAACCGGAATTATAAAACAGTGGTTTGAAAGGATTAAACAAGAATTTTTTAAAACAGTGGTTTCAAAGGATTAAACAAGAATTTTTTAAAACAGTGGTTTGAAAGGATTAAAGAAGAATTTTAAAACATTGATTTGGAAGGATTAAAAGAGGGATTTAAAAACAGAGGTTTGAAAAGATTAAAACTGGGATTTGAAAGGATTAAAACTGGAATTTGAAAGAATTAAACAGAGATTTCAAAACAGAGATATGAAAGGATGGTATTAAAACAGAGTTCGAAAGGATTACAACAGGGTTAGACAAGATTAAAACTGGGTTTGGCAGGATTAAACAGGAATTTTAAAACATTGGCTTGGAAGGATTAAAATATGGTTTTAAAAACAGAGGTTTGAAAGGATTAAAACAGGAATTGAAAACAGGATTCGAAAGGATTAAAACAGGAAATGAAAACACGATTCGAAAGGATTAAAACAGAGTTCGATTGGATTAAAACTGAGTTCGACGGGATTAAAACTGAGATTTGAAAGAATTAAAGAAGAATTTCAAAACAGTGGTTTGAAAGAATTAAAACAGGGATTTGAAATCATTAAAGAGCAAACATCATTTAACGATCTATGAGGATCTTTATCGTATTTCTTTTGCGACATAATGATGAACGCGAAGATTGTTATTAAAATTGCAAATATGTGAAGTTTGGAAAATTTTCGATGGACTTCCATTGACAAATGACCTTCTTGTAAATTATGCAGGATATTATTTTGTCTGAGCAGGATCATTTGCATATTTCACACACAGCGATCTCTTTTGTAAGCGTCCATTCAAGGCTGGATTTCCGCAAAATTAGGGAATTCACTCAATAGATTCAATTGATTCGAATGCGTCCCACTAGAAGATGCAATTAATTACGAATATTTGAAGAAGACATCCTTCAGCGTTCTATAATATTGCTGTCGACTCGATGAACTCAGTACCTTTGGAAAGTCTTAAAAAGAAACCCTTCACGTGACAATTAAGAATTTTGACACGAGGTACTCCATCTATATGTCTGCGCGTGCTTGAGTTTGAGATTCAAGCAGTGAATGATAAATTCGGGAAACTTTATCGCCTCTGGTATTAGAAATTGGAAGTTCCATTACTTTTTTGTCCGGTTGCCATGGAGATTACATCTGGCCACACGATGTAAGACAAATATATCTTTTATGGATTACGAATTTTATCTGGAGTGTTGGAGGTTCGGTTCTTTTCCAAATAATTAGATTTTAATGACCACGAAGCTCACATCTGGTGAAGCTTCGACTTCTTATTTTCTCCCCACCGTCTTCTCGAGGCAGAAGAAAACCCTGAAATGTATTAAACAATATCGATTGGTGTAAGTGGTAACAAATACTCTTAGATGGCCAAGGTCTGTGTATCCGAAGATCTTTTTCAAGCCCAGTGGTCGATCTGCCTTTTTCCTGTAATATTTTTTCACCTACAACATTATACAGTCAAATATCTCTTCCAACATCACAATTCCATGTTGGGAGAAGAAGTTACACAATATCAGATTTCTTTGTTTGGGCGTTGCGCAAGACAAGTGTATATCTAGCACACAAATCTGTTTACCCGTTCAGGAGGTATCGATCCCAACTCTCCACAGAGGAAAAAATACAATAAAAAAAAAATAGAAGGACCATAGAGGAGGATATTTCCCACACTGTTGTTAAGTTTCAAGATGAGTTTTCCAAGTTGTTCTCCGCGAACATCACTTAAGGCTAAGAAATATTATCTGGGCAATCGGAAATCTATGGTTAAATGCAAAGAGAAAACAGGGCCGGGATTTAGAGATGGAAACTGTAGAGTACTTCTGATATACGATACAACAATTGAAACGTTCCGATAATAAAATATTTTGCAGGTGGAATAAGATACTCGGCAATATATAGGATTCAGAAACTACATCTAAGGATTGGTGGTTGTATTAAAAACAGGTTGTATTCTAGAAATTAATCTCAAGTTGTTTACTGGATAGGGTACTCAAGGGAACCACTTAAATGCTCAAATGATTCGGGCCATGGAATGTGCTAGAGATTGCACATATGGGTGCAACGTTAAAGCCTGACTCTGGTCTTCAAATCTTTCATGGTTAAGGAACCATTTTTTATCAAAATGGTGACCATGGTGACCACAGAAACACGTATAATTCGTCAGGAGCTAATCTAGTGATTCTCCATCTTCTGGAAAGGAATGTCTCAAGATTTGTTTCAGATCTATCTGACCTTAAAAAAAAATTCTCGAAAGAAATATAAACAGCAGCGCCCTCTACCATCCATTTCCTTAACTTATCGATAGATGCGCCACCACCAGTGCAAGATTTAATTGGTAGAAAAAAATAGAAAGTTATCTACAGACCGAACGGAAGTCGGGGGACTTTCCTTAAGAGAGAGCGAGAGGGAGTGCAGATAGCTTGGCTTGGTGGCGCCCTCTGAGTGTCGTTAAGGAACAATAAAGCCTTCTTTACAACTGCCAAGAAGAAGTGATAAATGGACATTGACTGTGAAGAATGGCCAAGCCAGTGTTTACCTCAGACACTTGGACCATTATTTATCACCTTCGATTTTCTGCAGTCGCAGCTCAGCAGACGGGTGGGACTCATTCCCAATACGCACATATTTAGAGGGACTCAGCCAACGGCCACTGAAGATTACGTAAAACAACTCAATCCTGCTGGAGTTAAGATCTTCGATATTGTCCTTTAAAACTCCCCTTAAAGGTTTATTTATGTAGCTTCAACCTCCACTTTTCGCTCACTACATTAAACTTGTCTCATTTTTCTTTATATTCGAGCCAAAATACAAACCAAGTACCCTTTATCACTAAAATAGTGCTAGTTTTGTGTTCCTTTTGTTTCCATTACGTTGGACGTGTAGTGTATATAAATCAACAAATCACAGATTACTGATCAACAGAAGCACTCGGATTTAACCTCTGTTTTATCCAAAGATAAAACAAGAACAGCGCCTCAAATCGTTTTCCTTTGAGGTGGATGTTAATTTTCGAAAACACAAAAAAAGTCGCATGGTGCCATATCTGGTGTATAAGGCGGTTCTCCAATGTTATCGTAATTTTTTTTTTTTGTAAAAAAACTCTCTCACGCATTTCTTACTGCTGGTCTTGGCGCAATCTCTGGATTTGATTTTTTTTTTTTAGCGTCTGTCGTTGAAGTCCGCGGTCTTCTTATGGTCGTGGAAATCTTTCCCGTCCCTCTCTGAATCGTTTGTGCCATCCATATACGTGGCATAACCTTTATTTACATGAACTAATAACTTGTGCTCAAACCGTTAGCCTTTTTAAGACTCTAGTCTCCATAGAACACCCTCCACATTTTTACTAAACTTCCCCCCCAATTTTTTCTGCCATTCTGCCTTCGAAACGATGGTGTTGCATGACATGTAACCCATGTCATGCAGCAGCCTGCACACTGTCTCTTTTATCTTACAAATTCTTGTTCAAAAGAGTTGAAATTTTGGAATATGCTATATTGGACATGTGCTCCATAAGAAACTATTTTCAATCCCGATAAACCGACAGGAAATCGATACCTGTCGGTTTATCGTGATTAAAAATTCTTGTTTCATGGGAGTAGGAGAAAGATGTGCCCAGCGTATTGTGAACATTAGTGATGATCATTTAATTTTGGAATATTATATATAGGAAAACATTTCCCTTCCCGATAGACCGACAGGAAATCGATACCTGTCGGTTTATCGGGAAGGAAAATCCGAGTTTCAGTGGAGTAGAAGAAAGGGAGTGTCCAGTGTGTTGTGGACATTAGTGATGATCATTTAATTTTGTAATATGGTACTTGTTCTCTATAGGAAATCATTTTCCATCCCGATAAACCGACAGGAAATCTATACCCGATGTTTCCTATCGGTTTAACGGGATGGAAAATCGGAGTTTTAGTGGAGTTGGAGAAACGTGTAACCGCCATGTTGTGGACATTAGTGATTATCATTTAATTTTGGATTATGGTACATGTTCGCCGTAGGAAACAATTTTCCATCCCGATAAACCGATAGGGAATCATTACCTGATGTTTCCTATCGGTTTATCGGGATGGATAATCGGAGTTTCAGTGGAGTTGGAGAAAAGTGTATGTGCATTGTTGTGGATATTAGTGATGGTCATCTAATTTTGGGATATACTCTGTAGAAACAATTTTCCGTCCCGATAAACTGACAGGAAATCGATACCTGATATTTCCATTCGGTTTATCGGGATGGAAAATCCAAATTTCAATGGATTAGGAGAAAGTGTAACTGCTATGTTGTGGACATTAGTGATCATCATTTAATTTTGCATTATGGTGCCTGTTCTACATAGGAAATAATTTTTCATCCCGATAAATCGACGAGAAATCGACACCCGGTGTTTATTTACTGTCGGTTTATCGGGATGAAAAATCGGAGTTTCAGAAAATTGGAGTTGAAGAAAAGTATATTCGCTTTGTGGACATTAGTGAGGATCTACTAATTTTAGAATATGCTATATTGGATGCATGATCCATAGCAAACAATTTTCCATCTTGATCTACAGGAAATCTATACCCGAATGTTTCCTATCGGTTTATCGGGATGGAAAATCGGAGTTTTAGTGGAGTTGGAGGAACGTGTAACCGCCATGTTGTGGACATTAATGATTATCATTTAGTTTTGGATTATGGTACATGTTCGCCATAGGAAACCATTTTCCATCCCGATAAACCGATATGGAATCATTACCTGATGTTTCCTGTCGGTTTATCGGGATGGATAATCGGAGTTTCAGTGGAGTTGGAGAAAAGTGTATGTGCCTTGTTGTGGACATTAGTGATGATCATCTAATTTTGGGATATGCTATATTGGAGACATGCTCTGTAGGAAACCATTTTCCATCTCGATAAACCGACAGGAAATCGATACCTGATGTTTCCTGTCGGTGATGGAAAATCCTTTTTTAATGGAGTTGGAGAAAAGTATATCTGCTGTGTTGTGGACATTAGTGATGATCCTTTAATTTTGGAATATGCTATATTAGACATGTGCTCTGTAGAAACAATTTCCCATCCGACAGGAAATCGATACCTGATGTTTTCAGTCGGTTTATCGGGATGGAAAAATCCAAATTTCAATGGATTAGGAGAAAGTGTAACTCCTGTGTTCTGGACATTAGTGATCATTTAATTTTGGATTATGGTGCCTGTTCTCCATAGGGAATAATTTTTCATCCCTATAAATCGACGAGAAATCGATACCCGATGTTTCCTGTCGGTTTATCGGGATGAAAAATCGGATTTTCAGAAAATTGGAGTTGAAGAAAATTATATCCGCCTTGTGGACATTAGTGAGGATCTACTAATGTCCCCAAGGACATTAGTAGATCACGCATCCAATATGCTATATTGGATGCGTGCTCCGTAGGAAACGATTTTCCATCCCGATAAACCGACAGGAAATCGATACCTGATGTTTCTGTTGGTATATTGGGATGCAAAACCGGAGTTTCAGGGTAGTTGGAGAAAAGTGTATCCGCCTTGTTGTGGACATTACTGATCATCATTCAGTTTTGGAATATGGTACCTGTTCTCCACAGGAAACCATTTTCAATCCCGATAAACCGGCAGGAAATCAATAACCGGTGTTTCCTGTCGGTTTATCGGGATGGAATCGGAGGTTCAGTGGAGTTGGGGAAAAGTGTATCCGCCTAATTGTGGACATCAGTGATGCTCATCTAATTCTGTGATATGCTATATTGGACACATGCTCCATAGAAAACCATTTTCCATCCCGATAAACCGACAGGAAATCGATACCTGATGTTTCCTGTCGGTGATGGAAAATCCTTTTTCAGTGAAGTCGGAGAAAAGTGTATCAGCCGTGTTGTGGACATTAGTGATGATCATTTAATTTTGGAACATGATATATTGGACATGTGCTCCATTTTCCATCCCGATAAACCGACAGGAAATCGATACCTGGTGTTTCCTGTCGGTTTATCGGGATGGAAAATCTGTCTTTCAGTGTAGTAAGAGAAAGTTGTATCCACCTTGTTGCAGACATTATTGATGATCATTTAATTATGCATAATTAAAGTCTGCACCAGGGAGCGAGCTTTTCTCTGGCCCCAAGTGAAATGACGCCATTAACCTCTCCCACATCGTCATTTCTTGGGGATATTGCACTTTTAAATTTGCATCCATTGCCAGCTCGCTAATAAACTTTATTATTCATCAGTAAACAGCAGCTGCGTTGCCCAACTATCGCGAGTGTGGACCCCCTCCAACATTCGGAGTGTAGCTGCCATTGATAATTTGAGCAAACGCCGCTTGAATAGCAAATAGGGCAGATGGAGGAGGACAAACACCTACTGGCGGTGTCGGTAGCTTATTTCAAATGGAACAGTTGCCGGCGTCTGGTTACTCTGACAGAAAATCGTTGCCTCTCTTCGAGATCATTAATCGCCGGATCCCTCTGGGAGATTCCTTCTCAATATTTTTACTTTTGTTTGGCGAATCAAGCGTTCGTTTCTCTCTTTGCCTTGTCTGTAACAAATAAACTTAATTAGCGAACGAGGATTAACCTGATTAGGGGGTTGCATGCCATTGCACACATTTCCCAAACTATTTTCGTTTTACAATACACGCGACAATAATCCAATGCGGTGGCGATAGCTTTAAATCTAGAATTCACTTAGAAGTTTGTTGCCATGGAAAGTTTCTGAGCATGCTCACAAATAAACTGCGCATCTTTTGAAACTAAAGATAATTGTGGTTGTTACAGACTGGACTCGTATGTGAGTGGATTCATTAATGATTATTAGTTCCAAAAGAACTAAGCACAAGTAGAGCTGCATGTTACCAACAGATGGCGATCTGCTTGTTGGTAGCCATGGTTATATAATATAAACAATATAGTTGCTGGAGACTGGAATCATAATATATTAATGATTATTAGTGCCAAAAGACCTAAGCAAAGCGCCATCTGTTGGCAATAGTACTATGACAATTTAATAACTTGTTAACGATGTTTGATTCTGGGATCATGTGACTGGATTCATTAATGACTATTAGTGCCAAAAGAAAAAAGCATAGCACCATCTGTTGCCAACAGATGGCGCTCTGTGGTGTGGTAGCTATGGTTACAAAGTATTATATAAACAATTTAATAAATTTTTAATAATAGTTGGTAGAGACTGGAATCTATATCAGCGGATTTCTTAATGATTATTAGTGCCAAAAGAACTAAGCAGAGCGTCATCTGTTGGTGACTTTGATTAGTAGTATGACAATTCAATGAATTGTTAACGATGTTTGTTAGAGGTTGGGATCATGTGACTGGATTCATTAATGACTATTAGTGCCAAAAGAAATAAGCGCAGAGCCATCTGTTACCAAATGATTCATTAATGACTATTAGTGCCAAAAGAACCCAGCAGAACGCCATCTGTTGTCAAGTTTTGCATTGCCAAAAGAACCAAACGTAAGGCCATCTGTTGGTAATGTTAGTTAGATAATATAAAGAGTTTAATAAAGGTTGTTAAAGGCTGGAATCATGTTATTGGACGCATTAATGACTGTTAGTGCCAAAAGAACCAAGCGTAGCGCCATCTGTTGGTAATGTTGGTTAAATAACATATATAATTTAATGAATTGTTGAAAATGGTTGTTAGAGACAGGAATCATTGTTACTTGATTCATCAATGACTATTATTGCCAAAATATCTAATTGCAGCGCCACCTGTTGGTAACGTTAATTAATATAAGGCAGTTTAATAAATTGTTAATGGTAGTTGCTAGATACTGAAATCATATATTAACTGGATTCATTAATGACTATTAGTGCCAGAGGAGCGCGAGCGCCACCTGTTGGAAACTTTGGTTACTAATATAAACAATTTAATAAATTGTTAACGATGGCTGTTAGAGGCTAGAATCATGTTACTGGACTCATTAATGATTATTACCGCCAAAAGGACTGAGCGTTGCGCCATCTGTTGGTAACGTTAGTTATATAACATAAATAATTTAATAAATGTTAACGATGGTAGTTTGAGGCGGGAATCATCTATTACTGGATTCATTAATCACTATAATCACAGCGCCATCTGTTGTTAGTTAGGTAATATAAACAATTTTTTAAATTGTTAACGATGGTTGTTAATGACCAGATTCGTATTTGACTGTCTTCATTAATGACTCGGTGCAAAAGATATTGAAGACAGCGCCATCTATCGTTAACTTTGGTTAGATGATACAAAGAATTTAATAGATTGTTAATGATGGTTGGATATGTCACTGGACTCATCAATGGACTAATTGAACTACAGAGGAGTGGTTGGTTTTACCACTTTGAGTCAAAGGACAGATCTGTGGCGTGCGCCACCTGGTGGCTTATTTGGAACTAACGATTGCTCGTAATTATTTTATTTCGACGATCAGTGCTCTGTTCTTCTGGAGTGGTTGGATTAATTGTTGGATTAACTCCGTTCTTCTTGGATTAATTTTTGTCCACGTATTTTAAAAATTCACGCTTTCAGGCGCGGTTTGAAGAAATCGTTTCTGTCTTTCCTTCTTTCCATTTGTCCACCTCACTTGCATTTCTCTCGCTCGAGGCACACTGGTCTCGCTGTTTTCTATTTTTATCTGTCGTTTCTTCTGTCATTCCGCTTTCCCTTTTGCAGCCGATGTGATTAACACGTGTATACGAAAAGCCGTTCCGAGCAGAAGATAAAATTCTCAATCTGCGGAGACGAGTGCAGGCGGCGACAATCAGAGCCCGCGCACATGCCCGCCTCTGTTCCCATCACGTGTCATTCAAGCTCGCGGACGGATTACGGTTCGGACCTCGAATTACGCGTCTTAAAGGAATGCCATTTGGAAGGAATGTATTCGAGGAAATGTAGCCTGAATCTCTGTCCTTCGAAATAGATGGAGGGGGCCCAAACCACGCTGACAACACCTGCCATAGCGGACTCGTGGCTTTCTTGGTTAGCGACACAAATCATACCCTCCTCCGTCTCTGCCGCTGACAGCTCCCTCCGAGCGCCGTGTCACGAGGAAATGCAAATGTCATTCTCGCTTAGCGACAAACGGAAAGGGCCCGCAACCAATCGATTGCACTTCGTAATTCTGTTAATTGAACGATGGATTCCGTTTGAAAAACGTTCATCGCAAACAAATTGAAATGTAACCGATATAATAAAAGTGTCTGTCTGTCTCTTTGCCAAATATCCAGGGGGATCCTCCTTCTTTCTCTGATGAGGAAGAATGGAAGAGAAAGTGAAGAAAAGAAAGGGAAATGGAAATTAAAGAGAGAGACAGAGGGCAAAAGAATCTAAATAAATAGAAAGAGAGGGGGGGAGGGGGCCAGAAAAATAGAGAGGAAGAGAAAGGAAATGAATTGTAGAAAGAATAGTAGAAAAAAAAAGAGAGAGAGAGACAGAAAAAATTAGAAAGAGAAATAGATGAATAAAGGAGAACTATAATTAGGGAAAAAAAACAGGAAAGATAGAGCGGGCATGATAAAGGATAAAAAGAGAAAAGGAAGAAAGAGAGAGTAAAGAAATGAGAGAGAAAGGATGAGAATCCAGGCGAGAAAGAAAGAGGTGGTGGGAGAAAGATAGAGAAATTAAAATGTCAGAGAAAGATAGAGAGAAAATAAGAAATTATAAGAGAGAAAAAAATACAGAAGGATAAAGAAAACAGACTTGGAAATAAAAGGAAAGGAAAGGAAAGAGAGGAGAGGAAATAAAAAAGGAAATTTATTTCTGCAGAGAGAGAAATAAAAGAAAATAGAGACAGAAAGAAAGAGGTCAAGAAATTAAGTTAGACGCAGAGAGAGAGAGAGAGAGAGAGAGAGAGAGAGAGAGAGAGAGAGAGAGAGAGAGAAGGAAACAGAAATAGACAGAGATAGTGGCAGAGAAGGGAACAGAAAGAGACAGAGAGAGAAAAATAGAGACAGAGAGAATAGGGAACAGAGAGAGAGAGAGAGAGAGAAGGGAACAGAAAAATAGAGAGAGAGCGAGAGAGAGAGAAGGAAACAGAAATAGAGACAGATAGTGGCAGAGAAGGGAACAGAAAGAAAAAGAGAGAGAGAGAGAGAGAGAGAGAGAGATGAAGAGAGAGAGAGAAAAGGGAACAGAGAAATAGAGAGAGAGAGACAGATGGGAACAAAGAAATAGAGTGTGAAGGGAAGAGAGGAATACAGAGAGAAACAGAAGGGAAGAGAGGAATAGAGAGAGAGAGAGAGAGAAAGAGAGAGGGGGGGGGAAGATAAACGCGAGGACGTGGAAGAAAGAGAAATAGAAAGACACACAGAAATAGAGAAATGAAGATAGTAAAGCACAGAAAGAAGGAGAAAAGACAGAGACAGAGAAATATAGCTAGAAGAAAAGAAGAAAAAAAGTGAGAGAGACAGAGAGAGAGAAGATGAAGGCTTTTACTCTTTCTAACTTAATTTGTGTTATTAATATTTCTCTCTGTTGTATTGGCGTCTTTCTCTCTTAAAAATGTCCGCTTTCTCCTTGATGCCCAACGCCATTTCTCCATAATTCAACCACACTAATACATATCTACTAAAGCTTCATTCTTCTGTTTCCATGAATAAATTTCGATCTCTCTCTCTCTCTCTCTCTCTCTCTCTCTCTCTCTCTCTCTCTCTTCCCGGCCAAAAGAAGGACAGTGGTGACCACAACGATCCATCATGAACGGGTCCTCAAACAATACAAAAGCTTTCTCGGATTGCTTTTAGTTTTTCCATAACTTTCTCCATCTGGAAGCATCACTCACCACAAGAGCTGCAAGCCGCGTATGCCCAAGAGACAGGGCCGGAAGCATGGAGAAAGTAAGAGAGAAACAGATGACCCTCATTCGCCAGCGAATCAGTAAAGTGGAGTATGATGGGCGATTACAAAGAACGTACACCAATTATGTTTACACACACGAGTCACGCTAATCTCCGTGGTGCACTGCACAGCCGCTAATTAGCACCATCTTTCAGAGCGGGAATGAGAATTGTTTCTACACGCATCCCCAGCTTGGGCCCCAGGGGGCTCATCAGGAGAAATAAAAATGGGAAAGTCAGAAACTGCTATATCTACACTACAGTCCCAAAAGTATAGTAGAACACCATCGATAAAGGAGTTGTAAGGCATTATCTAGAAGCCGATTGATCACATTGCTATTCTCCCCTCAGGAGTGGACCTGGAATCCTGGACAGAACTTTGGAACTCAGTTGATTGTCCCATTACGCGAAGGCCATCACTCTTATAGATAGTTCCCGAAACCACCTCGTTCTGATAAAGTTATGGACAAAAATGTAAGATGTATTGAGGTATGATTGGACTGTGAAATTGGATCCAATTCGCTTCATCCTAGATTGGATTTCTTAGACGTCATCTAAGCTGATTTCTCTGTCATAAGCAGTATCGAATTGCATTGTGGTATTCTGTGTCTGAAAGTGTTTCGTATTTCCAAGAAACTCCATCTGCTGGTTGAATAGAAGGGATTGTCATTGTGTGAGTATCCCTCAATCAGTTGATTTAAGAAAGCCTTTGAAGTTTCATGTTTTTTAAGGATTCTATAAGGAACTTCTACTTGTTGGTGACCAAGCAATTGTGTGCGCTGTTAAAGAAGTTATTTCGGTGTTGTTACTGTAGATCCCAGAGACATTCTCCAGCGGGATTTGAAGAAGACCTAGTCCCGGGCTCGTAATATATTGGATAGCAGATATCGTCTGATATCCTTTTGTCAATCTGAAAGCAAAGCATCGAGTTGACAAAGGGACTATCTAAGATGTAACGAAAGGCAAACTTTGAAAGAAAGATATTTTAAACGGCGGTTTCTTTGATGTAGTTATCGATCTAATGGAGGGTCGGGTGTCCTTCGATGCTGGCGGAGTGCCAGACGAAAGATTTTATCGTGTCCTTTTCTTATCAAACGCTTGGATCAGTTAAAAAATATGGTGACTTGCCATGTGCTCTCTCTCTCTCCAGTGGTCAGACATCGATGTCTGCCTTTATGAAGATCAATGACAAAAAGAATTCTCTCAGCAGCACATTGAGTCACTGAAGCTTGATAATTTCTTCGAATGAAAGAGAAAGTTTAGATTTCAATGAGTGACAGAAAAACAGACCAATATCTTGGATTCGGAGTTCGCAGCTGTTGATCCTTGGAGTTGATGAACTTTGAATTTCGAATTAGAGTCACCCTACACCGACGCCTCGTTGCCTGAGTTGCCTTTCCCCGTAAAAATAAACGATAACTTAGTAGCGCGCTGTATAAGTTCTAATACCTAGATATTCTGCTAATACTCGGATTTCGATAAGTGTTCTAATACTTCGATGTCCTGCTTATACCCAGATTCTGTTCTGTTGTGAC
Source organism: Mastigoproctus giganteus (assembly GCF_048544385.1). Taxonomy (NCBI): domain Eukaryota; kingdom Metazoa; phylum Arthropoda; class Arachnida; order Uropygi; family Thelyphonidae; genus Mastigoproctus; species Mastigoproctus giganteus. The sequence goes on along the minus strand of NC_143586.1, from coordinate 18,785,489 downwards.
GTCATTTTAGGAAGAATCGAATATTAAGAATAAAATTACGTAAATCCTGTCAGAACACAATTTTAAATGCAAGTAAAAATTTTAAAAAGCAGTCTTAGTTTTAATTAAATTAAATAAAAATTAAGTTTACACGTTGCAGTGATTACGTCATTTATTCGAAGCGAATTTGAAAAATTTAATTTGTAAGGATTTTTTGCTGCAGAAATGCGTAGTTTGCACTGCCATCTATTAGAGATTAATGAAAGCACCAAAATTGATTTTTATTTAAAATATAATTATTCAAGTTGATTTTCTTATTATTATTTCAGCTTGTTTTAATTGGTAATCATGACAGTTAAAATAATAATAATAAATAAAATTATAAAATTATAAAATGTATTAATAAATTTATAATTAAAATTGTAAAAATTAATTACTGTATATAAAATTAAAATTATAGAAAATTAATAAATGTAATTTATTAATATAAACAATTTATTAATATAAATATAAACAATTAAATTATAAATATTATAAAATGTATCAATAAAAGTATAATTAAAATTGTAAAAAAATTAATTGTATACAATTAAACTTATAAAATCTAATTATATAAAATTTAAATTATCAAAAAATAATTATTTAAAATTAATAAACATAATTAACAATTAAAATTATAAAAAAATAATTATTTAAAATTAAAGATATGTTATTTTAACCACTCATATTTTAACCATTTCAGATAAGGGGATTGGCATGATTTATTCCATCCGAGAAAGTGGAGTTTTTCTTTTCGTACACAGAGGTATAACCAGAAGGGGCCCAACCCCTTGAAATTTTTCAAACGAAATTTTCTTCAGTATTTGCTCTCCAGCCATAGCGAATTGCAAAACTATTCAAACCGTCTTTGATTGAAAGCAACTGGATTGAAAGAGAATGGATGACAGCAGATCAACTAAGAGCAAAATGGAATGGAAACCTATCGGTGGGAGGGCAAGAGGAAGACCGCGGAAAAGATGGATGGATGACGTAGAAGAGGACTTAAAGACCGTGAGAATAAGAGTTGGAGAAGTTTGACTTCTGGGAAGGCTTAGTGGTGGAACATCGTTGAGAAGACTAAGACCCACCCTGGGTTATAACGCCAGAAGAAGAAGAAGAATTGATTGAAAGCAATTGCACACATGATATAGTTATACCTCATATCCTTAGCTGCCTTTTCTCTTAATATAAAACAACCACTACAGTATTTTCCAATTGAATATTCCATCAAGCGATAAACGTTGAATTTATTAAGAGAGTAATGGATGAGTTGTCTATGGTCCTATACAACGAACCTTTTCCCATTTTTCAATATGCTATGATGGACAGATAAATCTTCCATCATGATCCATATAAGCCAGAAGATGCATTGATGTTCATCAGTGCATGTAACCAGTTATAATCAATATGTATGGTCGACAGCGGGGATACATCATCAAACTTTGGCGTTCATGCGACTGTCAGAAGAGAAAATAAACACACGCGCACTCACTTCACCAAGATTGCACAGTGTCCTCCAAGTAAGTTGTTGACTCCGGGTCACCAACGAGGGGTGATGTGCTGTGTCAGACGACGTCAAATTACCACAAATATTTGCAGTCGGCTTAACACTAATTTGGCTCACTGATTAGCCATCATTAACAACGACATCTCGGCCGTGCTGAGGATATTCAAACTAATCCCACAATCCTCTAAGGGTTCCTGCTTCTCGCGTGCATAATCCTCTTATATATTCAAGAGAGGCGAGTAATTACGGTAGATTATTAATACAACGTAATGGAAGATCATATACACTTAGCACACTGACTATAATCTTAAGTAGTTACAGGTACAAGGATTTTTCCAGGATAGTTCCGGTAGTCCACACCCTCTGGTGGACAAACTTTGTTTAAATTAACGAATACCTTTTAGAGCTACAGCAATATTATGAGATTACTGATCTCGGGTTTAAAGTGCTGTATAAACTATATTCGCATAATACAGTAATAACCACCTAATCCTTGGATTAAGGTAAATGTTCTAATACTCTGATCTAGCGCCTAATACTAGGATTTCGTTTGGTTGCTAATGTGTTTGCCAAGTTCATGTCTTCCAAGGACAAGGAAATGTCCTAAATCATAAAAACAAAATCATTAGAAATGTGTTCTGATGATTTTTTAGAGGGAGGAGGGGAGAATATTGCAAATAATTCGACTTTTCTTTACCAATGATTCGACTTTCCTTTAATAATGACTGTCGTAATACATAGATAAAGAACTAATACGCGGATTCTGTCCCAATACGTAGACAGTGAACTAATACACAAATGTCTGTCCTAATAACATAGATAATGAACTAATACGTAAACAGTGAACTAATACGCAGATTTACGTCCTAATATGTAGATAAAGAAGTAATACTCTAATTTTTGTCCTAATACGTAGATGAAGAACTAATATACAGAGTTCTGTCCTAATGACATGGATAATGAACTAATACGCGGATTCTGTCCTAATACATAGACAGTAAACTAATACTCAGATTTCCGTCTTAATATGTAGATAAAGAACTAATACTCGGATTTCTGTCCTAATACATAGATGAAGAACTAATATGCAGAGTTCTGTCCTAACACGTAGATAAAGAACTAATACGCAGAGTTCTGTCCTAATAACATAGATAATGAACTAATACGTAAACAGTGAACTAATACGCAGATTTACGTCCTAATATGTAGATAAAGAACTAATACTCGAATTTCTGTCCTAATACGTAGATGAAGAACTAATATGCAGAGTTCTGTCCTAATACGTAGGTAAAGAACTAATACGCAGAGTTCTGTCCTAATGACATAGATAATGAACTAATACGCGGATTCTGTCCTAATACATAGACAGTGAACTAATACGCAGATTTACGTCCTAATATATAGATAAAGAACTAATACTCGAATTTCTGTCCTAATACGTAGACGAAGAACTAATATGCAGAGTTCTGTCCTAATACGTAGGTAAAGAACTAATACGCAGAGTTCTGTCCTAATGACAGAACTCTGCGTATTAGTTCTCCCATAGATAATGAACTAATACGCGGATTCTGTCTTAATACATAGACAGTGAACTAATACGCAGATTTACGCCCTAATATGTAAACAAAGAACTAATACTCGAATTGGTGTCCTAATACGTAGATGAAGAACTAATATGCAGAGTTCTGTCCTAATACGTAGATAAAGAACTAATACGCAGAGTTCTGTCCTAATGACATAGATAATGATCTAATACGGATTCTGTCCTAATACATAGACAGTGAACTAATATGCAAATTTATGTCCTAATATGTAGATAAAGAACTAATACTCGAATTTCTGTCCTAATACGTAGATGAAGAACTAATATGCAAAGTTCTGTCCTAATAACATAGATAATGAACTAATACGCGGATTCTGTCCTAATACATAGACAGTAAACTAATACTCAGATTTCCGTCTTACTATGTAGATAAAGAACTAATACTCGAATTTCTGTCCTAATACGTAGATAAAGAACTAATACGCAGAGTTCTGTCCTAATAACATAGATAATGAACTAATACGCGGATTCTGTCCTAATACATAAACAGTGAACTAATACGCAGATTTACGTCCTAATATGTAGATAAAGAACTAATACTCGAATTTCTCTAATACATAGATGAAGAACTAATATGCAGAGTTCTGTCCTAATATGCCAACCCGCACTGGACCAGCGTGGCAGATTATGGTCCATTTCCCTCAGCATAAAAAGTTGAGGAGGCTTCCATCCTGCAGTGGGTGGATGATGGCTGCACTTGACTTGACTTGATGTAGATAAAGAACTAATACGCAGATTTCTGTCTAAAATAACATAGATATTATCTCATTATCTATGTTATTTTAGACAGAAATCTGCGAATTAGTTCTTTATCTATGTATTAGACAGAAATCCGAGTATTAGTTCTTTATCTACATATTAAGACGGAAATCTGCGTATTAGTTTACTGTCTATGTATTAGGACAGAATCCGTCTTAATACCTAGACAGTGAACTAATACACAGATTTTTGTCCTAATACATAGTTAACTAATACGCAAATTTCTTTCCTGATGACATAGATAATGAACTAATACGCGGATTCTGTCCTAATACGTAGATAAAGAACTAATACTCGGATTTCTGTCCTAATACGTAGATAATGAACTAATACGCGGATTTCGGTCATTATGAGTCGAAGTGGTTATTGCATGGAAGTGGATCGTTAATATCTGGGGCGTTTTTTTGCAGCGAAAAGATGTCTAAAAGATCAAATAAATCAAATATCCTCGTGCATTAACCGACTGCTTTTTTACTTATCCGCGCTCGAGAAAAAAATAAATGGCAAACAAAAATGCTGTCGAAGTTTCCCACACAGAGAGCAAATCTCTCTAACAGAATACCAGGGGTGGATTAACTGACATGTGTTCGCGAACCTAAAAAAAAAAAAATCTTTCAAAAATTAACGAGCTTTTTCTGCCCGGAAAGAAGTTTGAACGCTGTCATAGAAAAGACGCGTTTATCACTCAAAGTGGCTTCATTATCGGAAGCTAATATTTACCCTGAGCTCCACGAGGCACTGTACCGCTCGCCAGAATGACGGCAAGATGTCACCGACACTCCTCCGCTAGAGAAGAGAATTTTCGCTACAGAAGTAGGGAGGGAAGTATCTGAAGTGTCGATATCACTTATCTTTCTCTAAAGTACTTCTTTTTTCCTCTCTATTTATCCCAGTCTGTCTTTGCTCCTTTTACGCTCTTGTCGGACAAATTTATGTTGAAACACATTGGAATTTAAAGGTTCCAAGAAGATTTTAACCCCCCAGGTTCCTTTCACATAGGGGGGTTTCCATGCTGCATCTTCAAGTATGAACTCAAAGACGTTAAAGATTTTGTGATTGATTGCCTGAAAATTTATTTCGTAGTTTAGTTTCATCTTCAGATCTTACAAGTATTATTCATCAAAGTCTTTGGTGTTATTCTTTCGTTGATGAGGGCCTGAAAGTTTGACAGTCTTCAAGAAAAACTTCTCATAAGTCATGTTGAATAGTTAATACTGAGTCCTTTCATTTCCTTAGTTAAGAACTCGCTGGTTAGAGTGAAAATTGCACCACAGCAAAACTTAAGTACCATCAAGAGTTGATCACGTTCCTGTCGGGTGCCTTTTTTTCAACGCAATATTAGAAAAAACATGACAATAACATCGTAGTAAAGTGGGATATTTGCTGAATTTTAGAAAGTTGACGTCCAATATGATACAAAAGTCAGCTGACAAAGAATTGGCTACCACTTGAGCAAGAAGCAAGTTTTCTACTCTTAACCTCTTCCAACTCCAGTTTGGATTTACTAATAATTGTTAGTAATTATTAATTAATAATTTCTAGAAGAGTTAATGCAGTAATGTCAGAAGACAAGAGGATGAGAATGATCATGAGGAGACAGAGAGAGAGAGAGAGAGAGGCTCCATTGATGAAGACACCATCTCGAAATTTGATCCTATGTGCCTAGATGACAGCTCACCTAGACAGCGTGCTTTGAAGGGTTGGTTTTGAGAAAAAGATCAAGGTGTTGGGTGCATGTGTGGTTAGGATTGTCTGGTATTCTAGGTCATTAGCCAAAAACCTCAGAATCTCAACCAGTTGGATCCGTGTGAATAGAAAACCGAAGCCAGCATGTTACGTGGAAGAATGTACCCCAAATTCAAATAAAAGGTTCCACACAAAACTAAGGATATACGCGACTTGTATCCACACGGATCCATATTTTCTTTCTGTTCTAGAGAACAAACATTTGCAAAATAAAATGTTTAAGCAAATGTTACAAATCAGATTAAAAAGGTCATGGGTTGGCTTGGTAAAGTTAGCCTTGGGGAAAACCTTCCTTGCTGTTCCAGATCCCTTTCCTTATAGCGAATAAAGCTGAGAGTTAGAACAGTTCCTTGATGACCCGTTATAGTCCTCTATAAAGAGGTTTTTACAGAAGACTAGACCAGTGGTTATTGACTTGGTAACTTTAGCTTAAGGACTCTGATTTTGTTTCACATGAGGTCAGAACAGCAAGATCTGCTTTGCAAACGTACCTTTGGTATTTGAGAGAGGCATTTTCTCTTTAAAATCGCCGTTTTATGGGTTGCCGTGCGAATTGTGAGCCAAATAATCTTTTTGGCAATGTACTCGAAGGCCAGTCTTTTCCAACAAAGTTCTTCGGCTATTATGTTCCATGTAAGTGTATAAACGCACTTTCTTTACCTCGCACTGAAGATAAAATGCCCTCTTCTGACGAACGACGTAATTGAGACAAGCAGAAAGAATATTTTCCAATAGCCGTTTTTCAACAAGCCACCCATAAAACGTAAAGGACCATTAAATTGTTTCTGATAATTTATAATCCTGTCAGAGGAACACAGTTGGAGGCTATCATCTAATTCTATTTCCTCCTCTCATAAAGTACTTTATAGTAGCAATTTCCTTGGGACAAATCGTTTTTCATTTGATCAATTGTGTTCTTGTCATCGGTATTGTTTTCGACTATTTCCCGACACGAGGGGGCGCCCTTTCTTACAGTTACAATTTACAGCAGTTCATCTCTGCTTTTCTTTTCTTTTTTCTTTTTTAAATGGGAGGTTTGTAGACCTCAGTTTCAATACGGAGAAAGTTGAAGAAATGCGTAATTATCGGATAATCGGATGTGTACACTGCGGTCAAAAAAGTTAGGGAACAAGTGAGGAGAAGAACATATAAAGATGGAAGCTATATTAAGCTATTAGGCGAGTTGAAACGAAAGGATGGGGGAACTCAGAGTAATATCTCTCTTCGTTCATGTCCTGTGGCAGATTTTGATTTAGCTCGCGATGCTCAATAGAATTGGTATTAGAAAGATATATTTCTATGGATCAACCTTTTTTTTTTCATTCTAACGAAGAGAACTGTGAAATACTAGAGCGCATTTAATAAAGGAACTTAACTTTCTCTTTGAACGTCATAAAATACTTGATTTAGGGATTACTCTATTGACTTCCATTTACTTGCCTTTTCAGTATGTCTTTATTGGTCCTGCTCACTTAGATGGAAGCAATTTCCCCAGTGGAGAATGACTTTTAGTGGAAGGAAGTGAGAATTTCTAAAGTACTTAAGAAGGAAGATGAAAAAAGATGGATATTAGTTCCTTGTAGATACCATAACAAGCCATATGATGGCGTACATGAAGGAAATCGTGTTATGTGGTCCACCTACAACTCTTAAACTTACTACAGCTAGAAAGTCGTAAATATATTTATATCCTTAGAAATGTGTGCACTCGAGTCGCGGTTAGAAGCGAAATTATAGCAGGAACATAACCCTTAAGATTTGAGTGACGACGTATGGCATTCTAGCTCATAAAATTCATGGGCTCGATGGAGAATTCTGAAAGATGAAACCAGGCAATGACATCACGTAGTGGAAATTGAAAAACTATACAGACAAACACTTTCAAAGGATTTTCTCGCGATTTTAGTAAATCGAAAGATGGTACGCGAGAGATAGCGGTTGAATTTTGGATGGAAGAGAACTGAATTGGAAATTAGAAGGGCAGAACTTTGGAGTATCGAGGAAAAGATTCTTTAAATGAATTATTACTATACTTTGGTGTGCTGAAATTCAAATACGAATCATTCCAAAGAAGACCTACTGTGATGGACATAAACGATTAGGATGTCTAGCTGATCAAACAGATGTAGTTTTAGAAAATAAGGCCAAAACCATCATAATCTTCTTCACGGTTCACGTGTCCTATAGCGTATATTAATGCGTGGTATTTCAATTCAAGAATCTGGAGACAGTACCGAAAACGAAGGAAAAATTATCGATGGAGAAATACAAAATTTAATAATGAGGACCAAACATCAACTCAAATCTAAGCTGGAACAATAAATAACAAAACAATCGAAGTGGAGGCCAGACCGAATTAAAATTCAAGTTGGTAGTGATAAAAGACAAAGGAGAAACTTTTCGGATTTCAGACTACCAGCATCAACTTGTTTGAAAGCAGACTGTCTGCAAGATCTTTTTATTTGCAACTACGAGTTTTGAAGTTTGAAATTTGCTTTCCACTTTCTGCTCACGTTCCTCACCTTACAAACAACAACATTCAATGATTATCCTGGCTGACAGAGAACACGAAATAGCTCTTTGACTCTCCCGTTTTTTATTTTTCCACCGCATCGCTAATAGGTGCATAAATACGACCAGTAAGAGGCTGTTCGCACGCTATACAGAATACATTGGTCTGCGAGGAAGATAAACAGAAAGGAGTAGAAAATACGAAAGGTCTTCCCAAACATCGCGTGTCTATTCTTTCGAAAATTGTGTTCGCTCTCTTTCTTTTCAGCGGCTTCTTTTATCCGAGGGTATTAAAGAGAAAGGTGGTTATTAGCTCGAGGAAATCCACCCTATGTCTCTTCTAGGAACAAACGTGGAAGCCATTAGGAACAAAACGGAGAAAAATCCTTTGCACTCCGCCGATGTAAGAATCTATTTTGAAATCTTCGAACTTTTAATAGAACTTTCTAAAATTGTCAGTTTAGTTTTTTCCTTCTTTGTTCACCCCAAGTTGGATAATTGGATAGGGCGAGTTTTTCCCCCCCCCTATAAAGGAACCAGTCTTTCTGTTTTACAATCTACAAAAATTCTTCCAACGTCAACTAGAATCTTATACTCTCCTCCAAATACCCTAAAATATCTATTTTAATATCGATTCTTTTTCTTATTGGTTCGCTTTAAAGAGAGGGAATGTGAACGATTCACTGGCCCGCTCAGAGCTCAGATTGTAACCCAAATGAATGATAAAACACTTCTTCCCGTCAGAATTATAATTAGATTCAAAATTAGCGAAAACAAACATCTAATCCACTTGTTGTTTTAAGAGCATTAACACTTTCGCCAGTATCTGCAGCTCATTATCTTCCTATCACTTGATTTCTGTTGACATCCTCATCTGCGAATGTCTCTTCCATCCGCTGGATTACACCAGTTAGTAGTTAAATGTAGCAATCTCATTACCCTGTGATCTAATTAACTGTTGTAGTTCTTAATTTTAGACTTCTCTCTCTCTCTAATAAACAACATCGTGAGTTATGCAAGGGTTGTTATTAAGAGAAACATAAGCGATCATTGGAAGACTTTTTTTCTCCTTCATCACTCTCTTTTGGTTCTAATAAATGGAGCACGATGTGGTTTGTTTCCCCGAGTTTAGTCTTCCTCTATTATAACCTGTCGCTCATAATGAGCACGTGTTCAGATGTGGCTTCATCCGCGCTATAACTTCCTCTAACAGTTAAGCCATAGCCTTGGATTAACTTTCTGGTCACTAATTATGTTTGGCGGTACTCTGAACTCAGGTCACTGACTCCATCTCTATTACGCATAACCATTTCCTACTTGAAGTATTTCCTTAGCTACCAAAAGTAGCCATGTTGGATGGAAACGACACTTTAAAATCACCTACGCGTTCTAAATGTTGGAATAGATTGACTAATGGCGCTTTTAATGGCAATACAGCGCTGTTGTGCAGGAAGGCTACATATACAGGGGCAATTTACACGCATTAATAATAACCACCTCTTCACTTATTCAATCGTTGTTTGAATGTTGCAAATATTATTTATTATTCAGTTCTGGATTTTAAAACACGACTGGCAGCAATTACGTTGAATAATTAAAAATGAATAAAATGGAGCGAAGAAGCTATCTGGCAACAGAATAAGGGATGTTATTGACGTCCCTTATTCTGTCATTATATTTGAACAGTATAACAGCTGTTGTACTGTTGAAACAAAATACATCTTATTAAGAAGTAAACAAAATCTCCATTCGTCTCTCTCTCTCTCTCTCTCTCTCTCTCTCTCTCTCTCTCTCTCTCTCTCTCTGTCTATGCCTTTTATTGTCGACCTCTCTCTCTCTATCTCGGTTTCATTTCGTTCTCTCCATCTTTTACTCTCCTCCTTTCCTCATCTTTCTCTTTCTGTATCCTTCATTATTTTTCGCTCTATCTTTTGCTTTCTCTCTCCTTTTTCTGTTTTTCACGCTTTTCACACTTCTTTTTCTCATCGCTTTCTTTTTACCATTTTCTATCTGTCTCTCTCTCTTTCCTCCTCCTCCTCCTCCTCCTCCTTCTCGTTCCATCTCCATCTTCTTTGCTTATTTTAATCTCATTCTCTCTCTCTCTCTCTCCTTTTTCTGTTTTTCACGCTTTCCACACTTCTTTTGCTCATCGCTTTCTTTTTACCATTTTCTGTCTCTCTCTTTCCTCCTCCTCCTCCTCCTCTTCCTCCTTCTCGTTCCATCTCCATACCTCCTTCCTGCTTTGCTTATTTTCATCTCATTCTCTCTCACTCTTTTTACTGGTTCTTTCAATCTCTCTTTCTTTCTTTTTCCTCATCCCACTCTCTATGTCATTCTCCCACCTCAGTTCCACATCTCTAGCTATTTCTGTGTGTCATTTTTTACACACAGAAATGGGATCTTCTAAGACGATTAGCAGCTTTGTCAACGGGTCCACACTGTGCACAGTCGTTCGAGGAACACAGTAAAGATATGAACCATCTCGATTGGCCTCCAAACTGGCCGGATCTCATTTCAATTGAACCCCTGTGGGTTGTTTTGGAACAGGAATTGAGGCATATGGACACGCAACCGTAATCTTTCTGCTCATCCATGATGCTGTGCGAAACACATTTTGCACAGACTTTTCCCTAAATCTTCATGCAGAATTTGCCGAATCGTCTCCTTATTCATCCAACTCATCAGCCATCATTCTGATGGCCAAAAGACGATCTCTTGACACAATTTCTCGGGCTTCTATAGCTCTATCCTCATTACGAGAGGCTGAAGGATGCACACTCCTTGGGACATCGCCAACATCCTCACATCCGTCTTTGAACCGCTTATACCATTGAAACACACTGGTACGACTTAACGTTTCAATCACAATTTTTAAAATTTCGTGCGTTTCTATTGCAGATTTTCCCAGGTTTAAAGCAAAATTTGACATTCCTTCATTGTTCCATTTCAAAATCGTGACACAGAACATTAACGCTACTAAGAGTTCAAACTTATTCCCCATCTGTAGGAGGAAGTGTGGACTACAAAATACTATTTCCGTTTATTTCCAAAATCGTCGAACAAGACTGCAATGTCACCAGCCAGAGAACTTTTATGCCACACCTCGTATATATATATCTATAGAATTGATATAAAATCTCACTTAATTCCATATAAAATCAAATTTAATTGCATGAAAATTAACTTGATCAATGAATTAAGTTAATGACCCATTTTATTCTTCTTGGAACACGAGTCCAATGTTTCTTGTAAATTAATCAATATTAAACAATTTATCCTCTACTTTAGAAAAGAAGTCGTTCCAAAGGAGACCAAAGAATTTATTTTTGAAAAAATACACAAAAATATTCCTATAAGATCACATGGAATTCGAGTCGGGCGTGCTGAAGATTCCATCCACCACCTCCTTCTTATATTCTCAGCGCAGAAATAAATATTGCGTCTCAGATCTCAAAAGCACTCGTAAGCTTTTATATATTTTCAAATAGTCCTATAGATGGACTCAGAAGTTGAAATGGAAAATCGTTCTTATTGACAAATGTCAGGGTTTGGAGTATAAAATGGATTAATCTCCTGCTGGATGATTTTAATTAAAATTTTTTCCAACTTTTATACCCGAAGAATACACATGAAAACATTTTAGCGATTTTTATAACGTCATCAAGTTAGGGCGCGCTGCAATCGCTTCTTCTCAGATTCACAAGTGGCTCGCCTCAAAGGTCACATAATAGATGTTTGTGTCCCGAGATCCGTGCCTCTGAGCGATCGCAATCCCTGGTGATCTTTGTTGACACAAATGGAGTTGAATAGGCTGCAATGCCAAAGATACAGCTGGCAACGCCCTCTGCATTTCTAAATGGTTATTATTTAGAATAATTTTTAAAGATAAGAGTTTTACCACGTGGCGCCACCTGCAAATTAAATTTGTAACTATTTCAGAAAATATTCTCGCAATTATTGATTAGAATAATTTTTAAAGACGTGAATTTTATCACTAACACGTGGCGCCACCTGAAAATTATATTTGTAGCTATTTAAGAAAATATTCTTTATTTTTTTAAATTATTTAGAATGATTTTTAAAGACATGAATTTTATCAATAACACGTGGCGCCATCTGGAAATAATATTTGTAATTATTTTAGAATATATTCTTTTATTTTTCATTTAAACAGAAAATTTTTAAAGACGTGAATTTTATGAGGAACACGTTGCGCCACCTGGAAATTATATTTATTAATAAAATAATCTTTATTTTTCCAATTATTTAGAATGATTTTGAAAGATGCGAATTTTACAAATAACACGTGGCGCCATCTGGAGATTGTATTTGTAATTATTTTAAAAAATATCCGTTTTTTTTCTCCAAGACTACTTGAAACCCCAATTTCTTTTTTCTGTTTAGAAGAAATAAAAATTACAATTAGAGCGCGCGCTATTTGTGTCCATCCTCCTCCTCTCCTACACTCCAAAGACTATTATTTCACGATCCATTTCTGGTTAAATTGCAGAGTGACACATATTAAATTATCCGTGAATTCATTTCTATTTCATTTTCTCTTCAATCGCGTATCCCCGGATTTTTATCTTTTAATCTGTCTATTAATTGAAGGAAGAAGAAGAGTGTAATGAAGTCGCTCGAATTTTCTGAAAACTTTGCTCATTAGAACAGCCGTTAAAGAAGCGAAATTACTTGAGGAAATTATAAGATTCTGAAGAGTGGTACAGCAGATGCTGTGCGTGGAGCATGGGAAAAAAGATATTTAAAGTGCAAAATACAAAAAGCAATTTCATCTGATTAATTTCTCCCAAGCACAATAGATGAAATTAAAGATTCGTTCTGGTAGTTGCTAGGCAACGCCATCCGCTCACGTTGTGAATGATTTAAAGATGCTTAAAGCGTCAAAATGATATTTTTCAATTGATTTGCTAATAATTTGGCTAGTCTGTCAGGATTAAGCAAGAAGGGGGTTGTTGTGAGATAGTGTTTGGCTGATCTCACCCAACTTCGTTTGGTGAGGTCAGCCTACGAAGAGAGGTCGCACTTCACACGCTGGCAGAATACAGATTTCGTCATATCGACTGCGCTTTACATTTATTAAAATAAACAACGGTTAACATTAAGAAAATGTTCGAAGATTTAATGAAAATTCTTTATAAACAGAGAGAGGAAAAGAGAGAGAGAGAGAGCGAAGGGAAGGGAATAGTAAAAGACAGTGAAAGAGAGAAATAAATATACAGAGGCAGGCAGAAAGACCTAAAAACAGAAAGAAAGACAGATAGACTAAGACAGACAGGGAGAAAGAGAGAGAGAGAGGAGAAAGCGACAGAAAGAGAGAGAGAGAGAGAGAGACAGAGAGAGACAGAGAGAGAGAGAGAGAGAGAGAGAGATACTCACAGACAGACAGACAAGGACACACAGGCACACAGACAGACAGTAATATACACAGGCAGAGACAAACAGAGAGATACAAAAAGAGAGACAGAGATAGAAAGCGACAGACAGGCAGACAAACACAGACAGAGATATCGAAGGAAGAGAGAGAGAGAGAGAGAGAGAGAGAGAGAGAGAGATAAACAGAAACAGACAAGAACATATAAAGAGAGATAAACAGACAGACAAGAACATATAAAGAGAGAACGACAGACAGACAGAGAGAGATAGAAAGAGAAAGAAACAGAGACAGACGGTGAGAGACAGAAAGAGAGAGCGAGAGAGAGATGAAAGAGAGAGCGACAAAGAGATGGAAGAGAGAAAGAGACAGAGATAGGTAGAAAGAGACAGGCAGAGATAGAAAGAGAGAGACAGAGAGTGAGTGACAGACAGACAGACAGACAGAGAGTGAGTGACAGACAGACAGACAGACAGAGAAAGAGAGAGTGAAACAGACAGGTCGAAAGAAAGAGAGCGGAGAGAGAGAGAGAGACAGAGTTAGAAAGAGAGATAGACAGATATATATATATATATATATATAGCGAGCAAGTAGAATACGTGAACAGAATTTATAAATAACTAAACAATAGAATTCAATAGAATATTGAATAGAACAAACAATAGAATAAAATAAACAACGGTTAACATTAAGAAAATGTTCGAAGATTTAATGAAAATTCTTTATAAACAGAGAGAGGAAAAGAGAGAGAGAGAGAGCGAAGGGAAGGGAATAGTAAAAGACAGTGAAAGAGAGAAATAAATATACAGAGGCAGGCAGAAAGACCTAAAAACAGAAAGAAAGACAGATAGACTAAGACAGACAGGGAGAAAGAGAGAGAGAGAGGAGAAAGCGACAGAAAGAGAGAGAGAGAGAGAGAGACAGAGAGAGACAGATATACAGGTAGACAGAGACAGAAACGAAGAGAGAGAGAGAGAGAGAGAGAGAGAGAAGGAGAGAGACTAGTATGCAGGAAGACAGAAGCGGAAGAGAGAGGGACAGACAAGGAGAGAGAGATCCACAGCCAGACAGAGAAGGAAACAGAGAGAGAGATGGAAACGAAAAGCAAGGGAGAGAGAGAGAGGGGGGGATGGAAACGAAGAAGGAAGTACAGAGAGAGAAAAAGAAGAAAAGTAAATATCGAGAAAGAGAGAAGAGATAAACATATCAGACGATTGAAATTTTCACGAATAAAAGAAATTAAGAAAATCGTAAAGACAGATGCGCAGAAGGGAAGCCACATAAATAAAGGCGAGGAGGAAGAAATGAAAGAGATGGATGAACTAAGAGAAAATAAGAGGCTGACAGAGATGTACCCTCCAAGAAGAACGATAAACAACCCGAAGGGAAAGAGAAAGAACGACAAATAAATTCATCAGAACATAACATGTATGAATGAGGCCTTGGAAGGAGGCCTACGCAGAGAGACAGAGAAGGGAAAAGCGTCCACGAATACGCCATGCATGCTGGGAACGCAGTCTCGCTGCCCCTCTGGAAATCTGATCGATGGGCACTTTCTGGACACGACACTCCCCACAAAATTCAGAGAGAGACAGAATACGAGAGACATACCGAGAAAGAAAGAAAGAAGAGCGTGCGTCCGGAGAGAGCGAACGTATTTATAGCTCCTTCAGCAGACGGAAATTGATTCGCGTGCCGGCAAATCGCAATATTCATTAGCGAAACGCCACAATGCGCCAACTGCGTTAATTGTTCTTAATTAATGTCTTATTGCGCAAACATCCGTCTGCTCGTGCAAGTTGCGCCCGGGTCGCCAAAGACGCGTTGCGCGAATAGAATTAATGAACTACGAAACGAACGTGCGCGCGCTCTTCGGGTGTCTTCGGCGCCGGAATGAGTCCCCGAATTAAATACGCAACCCGAGAAGCGAACTGGACGCGGGAAAGCGGGTCTTCGGCGATGCCTCGCTCAGCGGTCGTTATGGTTGCGGATGCCCCGCGTTCGCCAATCCGTTTTTATTTCCACGCATTATCCCCTCCGTTATTTTTACGCTCGCGCATTTGTCGACTGTCTGAGACCCACCCGCCACACAAAATCGCCATTTGGTTGCCGCTTCCCGATGTTTAACGGGGTTGCTTTTTCCGGCCCTGATAAATTTTTATGGGCCACAAAAAAACCTCCCGGCCACTGGCGCAATTGTCCATTAATAAGCGGATGAAAAGCAAAAATGTAATTTGCATAGTTTTACGGCCAAATGTGGCCGTATTTCTTCGGCTTAATTAAGATGGGCAATCCCTGCGGGGATATCAATAGAACGATGCGATTTCTGTTGTTCTTTG
This sequence comes from Mastigoproctus giganteus, assembly GCF_048544385.1. Classification (NCBI taxonomy): domain Eukaryota; kingdom Metazoa; phylum Arthropoda; class Arachnida; order Uropygi; family Thelyphonidae; genus Mastigoproctus; species Mastigoproctus giganteus. The sequence goes on along the minus strand of NC_143586.1, from coordinate 18,769,614 downwards.
TGCGGATAAAAATGGTTCCTCTTATTTCCCTTTTCGTCTCTCTCTATGTCTTTCAACTGGCTGGGCTCGGGGCCAGAAAACTCGAAATGAAAGCCTTAATAGTTGTCAATTAGAAAACGGGCCGTCTTCAGTGACAAACACTAATATTTGATTGTCAAATTTCGATCTCACATGCGCAATACATCACACCGGATGCACACACACGTGGAAATTCGTATTTTCATTATTTATTGTTCAACTGTTACGTAGCGTTCACCAATTAGATTTATTGTTCATTTCTTTAATAATTAAATATATTGTTTGTAGCTCGCATTCCATTTATTGTTCATTGTTTACCTAAGATATATTGTTCACATTAAATTTAATGTTCGCTATATCCGTTAGATTTATTGTTCATTCTTCGCATTAGATTTACTGTTTATTATTCTCATTCTCATTTTGTTTATTTGACATTGTTTACTGTTAGATTTATTGTTCATTGTTTACATCAGCTATATTCGATATTTACATTAAACTCATTGTTTACATTAAACTCATAATTCATTGTTTAAATTATGTTTGTTAAATGAACAATAAACGTATTTTTTTTTTAAATCTCTTTATTGTTCGTTGTGTTACTTTTCGTTTATTGTTCATTAATTACATTAGATCTATGAGTTCCTGTTTAATGTTAAATTTATTTTCATTGTTTATTATTTACTATTACATTTATTGTTCCTTGTGTATATTACATTTATTATACGTTTTTATTGATGCAAAAATATCTATAGTGGCACCTAACAATGGAATGTAACGGAAATGACGCTAACTCAGTCACTAATGTTGATTTGGTAGAGTAAGTAGCGGGCATGAGCATAAAACGTCACAATCATACTAAGGAAGTATGATTGTGATGCCAAGGATTCCAAACCAAGGATTTTTTTACATAAAACATCTTTCGTGTGTACAGGGTACGCACACTTTAATTTTATGTTCCTTATTTATATTAAATGTATTGTTTTCTATTTACAATTTGAAATTTCCGTTCATTGTTTATTTTTAAAAAGCTGTTTATTATTCGGAGTTTATTCTGTAAAATCTGTTTATTGTTTACATTCCATGTGTTGTTCATTCTTTACTGTTAGATTTATTTTTCACTGTTCATTCTGTAAAACCTATTGTTCATTCTTTATTCTTTAAAATCTGTTTATTGTTCTTTCTATTATTATTATTATTAGCTATATATGCTGCAAGGAAGCCTGAGGCTTATATCAGCCAAAAAAAAAAAAAAAAAATTCCCGAGTTACCCTGAGAGAGAGATAAGTAGAAAGGAATTACCAAGAGAGAGAAGAATTATGATATCCAGCTCAGTACCCTGGGTGTGCCAAGCACAAACTCGCCAGATGTCATCCCCTGGCGTGACATTTTTTACTGTTAGATTTATTGTTAATTGTTTACATTCTGCTCATTGTTTATTGTTCGCATTTTGTTCATTGTTCACTTTCAGATTTATATTTCATTCTTTATTCTGTAAAATCTATTGTCCAGTGTTTATTCTTTAAAATCTATTGTCCAGTGTTTATTCTTTAAAATCTATTGTTCAGTGTTTATTCTTTAAATCTGTTTATTGTTCATTCTTTATTGTTCATTGTTTACTTTTAGATTAATATTTCATTTTTTGTCCTGTAAAATCTATTGTTCAGTGTTTATTCTTTAAAATCTGTTTATTGATCATTCTTTATTGTTCATTGTTCACTTTCAGATTTATATTTCATTCTTTATTCTGTAAAATCTATTGTTCAGTGTTTATTCTTTAAAATCTGTTTATTGATCATTCTTTATTGTTCATTGTTTACTTTTAGATTTATATTTCATTCTTTATCCTGTAGAATCTTTTGTTCGATGTTTATTCTTTAAGATCTGTTTATTTTTCATTCTTTACTGTTAGATTTATTGTTCATTGTTTAAATTCTGGTCAATTTTTATGGTTCACATTCTGGCCATTGTTTGTTGTTCGCATTCTGTTCATTGTTCACTTTGTTTTTTATTGTTTCTTTGTTTAAATTAGATTAGCCGCTAATTGTTTAAACATGTACTGATCATTATTTACATTATATTTTACTGGGCACTGTTTTCATTCAATTTATTGTTAATTATTTCTGTTCTTTCTATTCTCAAAAGTTAAAATCGCCACTTGTAAACCTAATAATTATTTTAAATAATTTAAACTTTTAAATTATTTTAAAATAACCTTATTTTCAATCTTCTGTTCAACTATTTATACTAACCATGATTAGCAATGTTTCTCCTTTCGTACACCACGAAAGAAAATAAATTTTTAAAGAAGAAACGAAAGATTATAAGTGAGAGTAAATTAATCACCGCGGGCGTAGACCAGCAATTTATCATCGAAATATTTAACGAGCGTTTCAAAAACGTGTCTCGCTAAAGTCGAAATAAAAGCGAATAGGATTATGGGTTAAAATAATTACCGAAGTCAAAGGTTCGCCACATATTTTCAGGCAAACGTGAACGCAAAGCATCAAAGTCTTCCCGACTTAATTAAGATTGTCACTTCAAACCAAACTATGTGACATAACAGCTTAAGGACAGCTGTCTCTGTCAGACCGCGCTTTATTGGAGTAGAAATGGAGACGGAATTTTAACGCACTCCGAGCGACAGCGAACAAAACCAAAGTGCATTTGCACGAGTGGCGAGAACACCCTCTCACACAATCCCTCCCCCCGGTTCTTCAAACATTAAATACTTACCAATAACTCAGTCTTTAAAAATACTTAAGTGAGCATTAAGAATCTCGATGTCAGAATTGTATAAGTTAAGATTCTGACCTCTGCAAGGTCAATTTTCCTTAAATTCTCTTAACGTCACAGTCAATCATGTCATGAAATCCTTAAGCACAACATTTAGAAACCGTAGATGGAAAATCCTTAAGGAATTCGCAGCAGACTACAGGAATTTCTTAAAGTTAGTTCTTTAAGAATTTAATTTCTCAAAGTTTAACAAATAATCCATAAGGAGTTTTTTCCTTAAATACATTCTAGAAATACTGCTTAAAATAGGCGAAATCCTTTAGCAATTCACTATACATAATAGGAGAAATTCCTAAAGAATTTATGTAAAAGCAGGCAAACCGACCAGAGAACACACCCAATTTATGGACACAATATAAATGGGTAGATGACATAATTCTCAGGTGGCTAATATGACATTTTTTTTTAAATCTTTCACGAAAGATCCGATGTCCTCTGATCATTTCGTATAAGATCACCAATGCATTGTAAAACTTGAAAATTCTCTTTCAGCCATGACTTTGAGTCCTGATTAACTAGCCTTGCCATGCCTGCTATTGGCCTTTGTTGCCCCGCCACCTAGTAATGCCCTCATAACTACTTGCCATCCTTTTATTTCATAATCAATCGGTAATAAAAATACTCGATCATACTTGAACTGCCCATGTATAATTATTGGAATCTTTAAGGAATTCTTAAATTATATCTCTTAAGCCAATGAATTAGCTTTCCAGGCATGCGTAATAACAAGTCTAGTTAATATGAGTTATAAAGGAAAAGCAAAAAAGAAGTCTGGACACCGAAATAAAAACGCAATTTTAAACAATAGCTGGAAGTACTTATTAGCTCAAGTCTACGCCTGTACACTGCTGCCATCTTCCTCGTTTTAAGCGAACTATACCAAGAGAGAGAGAGAGAGAGGGAGAGGGAGAGGGAGACTAAAAAGAAAATTATAGTAAATCGAGAAGAGAAAATGGAGACCAAGAAAAGACCGAAATGGAATGAGAGACGAAAGGAAAATATTGAAGATAAAAAAGGCAGTAAAATGTGCCTAGAGGGAGGTGGGGAAAGTTTCGACTTCATTCCCTGCCTGCACACACACACACACATACACGTAATTCACTAGGATGTGGAGAGTGCCCACGAAACAGCCACTTGACGAGATTACTGCCATCGCTGAGCACGTGACAACCTCCCAGCATCACTTACACGCTCTCATACAGACTCACTCCTCCACTGTCCTCCCACAATCCCGAAAAATTACAGAAAGCGCGTGACATACTTAGAGGAAGTTTTACCGCCGGTGAAAACCCCATTTTCGCGCGCCGCCAAACTCGTCCGATTCTGTGGCTCAGGTGAAATCCGGCAGATTTACGGCATCGGTAATGGGACGTAAATCAAGTATTCGTCTTTCCCCAATAGGAAACCATCTTGGCTTTTTTTCGTATTATGTTCGGACTGCGCGTGCTTCTTTCTTAGAGAATTTCTTAGCAATCGTAAAATCTGAGATGTTCTCTTATTATCCCCGAGGAAAGATACACGTTACAGCTTTCATCGAAATTACGACAACCCTCAGATCTTTCTTTCCTGTCTCGGTTCGTTATATGCGGTCGTTTTTATAATCCCGTGACTGTAATGTGGGGAATGTGTTCCCCGGGCCTGCTGATGAAATCCTTAATGTAGCTTAGCACTGCTCACAAGAAAATCTCTTTTTATCGCACGAGCGCAAATATTGCTTTTGTTAGCCTCGGATAAATGAGCGTGGTGAATCCAGGAAAGGATTATTCACTCCTCTCTGGATGCCCAATAATGAAATTAGCTCCACTGATAGAGAGAAACTCTCACTTCATTAACTTCCTCTTTAATACCGTAATTACTCGCAAATATTTACCCAAAAACTCCAATACACCCTTTATATACAAATAAGTTTTTATCGCGCATGAATATGCATTTTCTTTGGGTTTATTTTTCACTGAATCCAATTATTCTCAACAGAATTAAATTTCCAACAAAAATTGCAAAACTTTGAATGGGCGACGTTAGCAGACTTTCCCGATAGAGGGCGCAACAGGAAGTTTCGTCACTAAAAAAACTATAAACAGTTTAATTTCAAAATTGCAAAATTTTGAATTGTTAAAATTAACAATTTTATCCGATAGAGGGCGCATCAGAAAGTTTCGTAATTTTGCCAATAGAGGGCGTATCAAGGAAACAAAGATCAGATGTTTCTAAATTGATTCAGCAGAGGAAAAGTCTCAGAAATTTAAGAAAAAATACACTATAGAGAGATTAATTCAACTTGACTTCAGTTTTTCTCCTATAGGGGGCGCATTGAGAGAATATAAACTGTGATATTTGATTTGGGTGATTTTCTGCAATTTACTGGCAAAGAAAGAAATTTAAGGTCTGAAAAATTACTGGAAATATTTTAAATCTTTCTTGTTTCTCATTTAATCCTATAGAGGGCGTGTTAAGAAAATTATATAAAATTACAAAACTTAAATGTTTCCAATTTTTTATTGGACAGGAGACTTCAAGAAAGGATGTAAATTAGTGACTGGAAAAAGTAGTTCCAAAACTAACCACCAGAGGGATCTTTCAAAAGATGTTCAGAACTACCAGAATTAATTTAATTTCGTGTGTTTCTCACTTTCTCCTATAGAAGGCGCGTCAAGGAGCAGAGATCAAAAAAATGACCCCTCAGGAACTTATTTATTTATCGGTTTATTCCTTAAACCAGTTTTTTAAGTATTTTCTCCTTACCAGATTTCTTTGAAGATTCCTTTCACCGACTTCCTATTTTCTTCTGCCTAATGAGTGTTGTGAAGTGGAAATGATCAAAACTCATGAGTGCGCATTTTTCACTGGGATCGTCATTTGCAGGATGCCTTCTGATAGAAAAACATAATGGTTTTTTGATAGCATCCTCTCCTGGAGGAAGGGCACAAAGGGAGCAATTTATCGAACACCAATGTCCAATAATTGGTCTTAATGGGAACACCCGAGCGGTGTTTCCATATAAGAACTTTTTGTGCTCTCCTTTGCTTACCACTTCTTAATACTTACACAGGGTCCATAGAAATTCCCTATACACATTAGCTTGTGTGGAAAGAAAGAAAGAAAAAGAGAGATTTAAGATCACGCGTTTCTTAAACCCGTAGTCAATTATTCGGGACAAAAAAAAAGAATTCTTCTCTGTTTAAATTTTAATCATGTGACCAAACAAATCCGCTTGATTTTTTAAGTAATTGCAAAATTATGGTAAACATAAATACAAATTTCAAAGATGGTTTGTTGATAAAGGTGTCGGAGGCCTCGGGTTCCAAAACTCATCGAGAGAATGTTTCAGAAGATGCCGAAGAGATTATGAACAAGTTGTTCCAAAACTCGCCGCCAGAGGGATGTCTCAAAGTTTTCTGAAGTAACTTATGAAATAAAGTAATTCTAAAACTCACCACCAGATGGCAGCTTCAAAAGAAACCGAAGAGAATTATGAAAGAAATTAGTTTCAAAACTCACCACAAGAGGAGTGTTTCAAAGAATGTCAAAGCTGTTCGCAAGTAGTAGTACCTAAACTTACCGCTAGAGGGCGTTTCAAAATAATCTAAATAGGTGTATGGAAAACGTGGTTTCGAAAACTCGGGGATGTTTCAAAGAATGTCAAAGAGCCTCGTACAAATAGTTGCGAAATTTATAGCGAGCGTGATGTTTCGAAGAATCCTGAAGAGATGAAAATTAGTTCCAAAACTCACCACCAGAGGGCTCTTTCAAAAGATCTTCAAGAGGCTTAAAAATCTTCAAAACTTCCCCACCATAGAGATTTTTTAAATGCGTGGAAGAGGGATGTAAATTAGTGAATGGAAAAAGTAGTTCCAAAACTCATTACCAGAGGGATGAGAATGGTTCACAAATTCACCACTAGAGGGATGTTTTAAAAATAGGACTTTAAAAGTAGTTTCGAAACTTACCGCTAGAGGTTTCAAAGGAATCTAAAAAGGTGTATCGAAATAGTAGTTCCAAAACTCACAACCAGAGGGATGTTTCAAAGAATCCTGAAGAGATGAAAATTAGTTCCAAAACTCACCACCAGAGTAAAAAATGGGATTATTTCGATTCCTTTACGTACCTTTTTTATTTTATTTTTATATATTAGTCTGTTAACTTAGAAAACTAAAATGAAAACATCAGATGGTTGAAATTACGTAAATGGAATGCTTAGACTATCTGTTTTTATCTAAACATTGAGGAAATTCAAAGTACCATTAATCTCGCGTATAATTTCCTAATTGTGACCATTTCAACATTCCATCTCTCGCAGAATGCACGTTGAATCCGGAATAGCTGCTCGTATGAACCTAAAGCCCACAATGTTTAGTAGAACCATTAATCAGCGTGTCCCGATTTAATTACCAGCAGCATAACACCAACTAGTTCCAGAATAGACCGAAATGGTCGTGTGTGAGGAAGTTCTTGATTAACCAGTCAAAAGGAAGAGGAGTCATTGCAGGAACTTCCAAATGTCCAATAGAATTAATGTACAACAATGTAATAAACGCAGATGTCTGCCCCTGTAGCAATTTCAAGAGAGATCGCCAATAGTGCCAGAACATTACACGCGGTACCTCTTGGATGACACAGACTGATAGTTGCAAACTTCCACCTAACGGATCTGCGTATAAATTCAACGATGCTAACCTTATCGGCCGTGTCAGGACAGCCACGTGCACTTTCTCAACCCAATAACTATAAGATAAATCCAAAAGAAAAACACCGACTTATAAGATTTCATAAACTACTCGAGAACTTTTGACAATGCAATAAAGAAAGGTGGCCATTTTGAAAATCTCAGTAAACAAAGGCGGCCATTTTGGAAAGTAAAAGTTTTTAATATTCAAGCTTCTAATGGAGTTCTGTTTCAAAGGTGTAAGGTCCAGTAAGCGAGTTGACCACAGAATTGGACCTGCTCTACCTTTTAATCTATAAAATGAGAGTTCAGTCTCCAATATGCTTAGTCCAGAATTAAATTTTTAATGATCAAAGAGAAGAATGTTCATACAAATTGAATCGTCTTTCGTTCTCTAAGGTGAATTGAACAAAAAAAAGCATCCTTCCATTTGGCCATCTTAGAAATTAGGAAAACAAACGGTTGTTGTTTCTTCTGAAGGATTTTTCGGTTGCATTCATTTAAGTGCAATTTCTTCCCATCGTTTTCTTGATCTGAAAATTATTTAAAAACGGCAATAACACGCCCAAAACATCTCGCTCTTGGAAATGTTCCTTCAGAAAGCAAATACAAACATAAACAAGTCGGTAATGTTTTTTTATTAGAGCAGTAAATGATGTTTTCATCCAGGAAATATAGTTTCCTTCACAAAAAAGAAAAGTTCTTTTAGAAAATCCAATTTATCGAAACTGGAAGATATAAGAGGTAGACGCAGGAGAGATGATTGCCTTCGCTTGATGAATTTCCAGCTATGAGGTTAGCAATGTCTGCAATCCCTAGTGGTACGAATTATTGGTCTGGTTTCAATGTTATTACTCGAGCAGCACACACACAGCGCAAAAAATAGGAATAGAGAGAAGAATAAATTATTTCTAACTGTACATTTGAAAAACAAATGCACTTAAGTTTGATTCCTTTTATACATCGCATTAAAGAGGCCATAGAAGTTTATGAATACGGTTTTACCAAATGAAAGAAATATTCTCTTTCTCTCTCTCTCTCTCAAATCAAGGAAGAAGAACCCACGAGTAAAATTATTATTAAAAAAAGGGAACATAGTTTGTCTATTTTGAATGCGTGGGGATAAACTGACCATTCTCTGTTACCATAGAAGCTGCAGCGACATCGGATGATAATTGTTTGTTTTCTTTCTCTCTCTCTCGCTCTCGATCAAATCAACGAAGAAGAACCCAAGAGTAAAAGTATTGAAAAAGTGGAATACACTTTGTCTATTTTGAATGCGGATAGATAAACTGACCATTCTCTATTACCATGTCAACTGCAGCCAATATCGGATGATAATTGTTTGTTTTCTCTCTCTCTCTCTCTCTCTCTCTCTTTCTTTATCTCTCACCCCCTCTCTGTCTCTCTCTCTCTCTCTCAAATCAAGGAAGAAGAACCCACAAATAAAATTATTATTAAAAAAGGTAACACACTTTGTCTATTTTGAATGCAGATGGATAAACTAACCATTCTCTATTACCATAGCAACTACAACCTACATCATATGATAATTGTTTGTTCTCTCTCTCTCTCTCTCTCTCTCTCTCTCTCTCTCTCTCTCTCTCTCTCTCTCTCTCTCTCTCTCTCAAATCAAGGAAGAAGAACCCAAGAGTAAAATTATTATTAAAAAAAGGAATTACACTTTGTCTATTTTGAATATAGATGGATAAACTGACCATTCTCTATTACCATGGAAACTGCAGCCAATATCGGATGATAATTGTTTGTTTTATCTCTCTCTCTCTCTCTCTCTCAAATCAAGGAAGAATAACCCAAGAGTAAACTTATTAAAAAATAACACACTTTGTCTATTTTGAATGCGGATGGATAAACTGACCATTCTCTGTTACCACAGCAACTGCAGCCGACATTGGATGATAATTGTTTGCTTTATCTCTCTCTCTCTCTCTCTCTCCAAAATCTAGGAAGAAGAACCAGCGAGTAAAATTATTATTAAAAAAAGGAAACACACTTTGTCTATTTTGAATGCTGATGGATAAACTCTAACCATTCTCTGTTACCATAGCAACTGCAGCCGACATCATATGATAATTGTTTGTTCTCTCTCTCTCTCTCTCTCAAATCAAGGAAGAAGAATCCACGAGTAAAATTATCATTTAAAAAAGGAAATACACTTTGTCTATTTTGAATACGGATGGATAAACTGACCATTCTCTATTACCATGTCAACTGCAGCCAATATCGGATGATAATTGTTTGTTTTATCTCTCTCTCTCTCTTTATCTCTCACCATCTCTCTCTCTCTAAAATCAAGGAAGAAGAACCCAAGAGTAAACTTATTAAAAAAAGAACACACTGTCTATTTTGAATGCGGATGGATAAACTGACCATTCTCTGTTACCATTGCAACTGCAGCCGACATTGGATGATAATTGTTTGTTTTATCTCTCTCTCTCTCTCTCTCTCTCTCTCTCTCCAAAATCAAGGAAGAAGAACCGGCGAGTAAAATTATTATTCAAAAAAGGAAACACACTTTGTCTATTTTGAATGCTGATGGATAAATTCTAACCATTCTCTGTTACCATAGCAACTGCAGCCGACATTGGATGATAATTGTTTGTTCTCTCTCTCTCTCTCTCTCTCTCTCTCCCAAATCAAGGAAGAAGAACCCATAAATAAAATTATTATTAAAAAAAGGAAATACACTTTGTCTATTTTGAATACGGATGTATAAACTGATCTATTACCATGTGAACTGCAGCCAATATCGGATGATAATTGTTTGTTTTATCTCTCTCTCTTTCTTTGTCTCTCACCATCTCTCTCTCTCTCTCTCTAAAATCAAGGAAGAAGAACCCAAGAGTAAACTTATTAAAAAAAGAACACACTGTCTATTTTGAATGCGGATGGATAAACTGACCATTCTCTGTTACCATAGCAACTGCAGCCGACATTGGATGATAATTGTTTTTGTTTTATCTCTCTCTCTCTCTCTCTCTCTCTCTCTGAAATCAAGGAAGAAGAACCCACGAGTAAAATTATTATTAAAAAAAGGAAACACACTTTGTCTATTTTGAATGCGGATGGATAAACTGACCATTCTCTGTTACCATAGCAACTTCATGGAATTGATAATTGTTTGTTTTGATGGCCCGACAGATGCACCGAGTATTTGTTTCTGCGTCCAATGAAGGCGTTTTGTTTGTCAGAAATGATTTTTGAGATATTTCCGTAGCTGGACGTAATTAGCGAACACCACCCAAAAAGAAAGGGTGAACTTTGGAAGCGCGTGCCAGCGAAAATGGGCAATTATATTTCCATTAGCGCAAATGCATTTGTGCGTTAACCAATAGAAAACAGCTTCACTATTTCCAAAACATTTTCCGTTAAAATTATATAAAAAAAAAAAGTTCTTTTTTTTTCTTTTTTTTTTTGTTGTCTTTTCAGGTTTACAATAATTCAAACCTAAAGAATGACACCCGAAAGATGTATGGGAAGTGGAAGATGAAACGAAAGGCAAAGAAACGTGATTAGAAATTTACAACTGCCCCTGCGCCCCCGAAATCAAATTCATATCTCTCCTGACCTGGCACACCATGGCCCTTGTGGGTAGAATAGTTGGTAGAATCTCCAACCTCCTCAAACCGGATGCAAAAGATCTGAGTTCAAGTCCTGTTGATAACGAGATGAATATATATGGGACTTTTTACAACGTGGCCGAGTTAGTGGGTAGCATGTTTTTTTCTCCCTGAAACTGTGGTTTTTCATCCAGCAAACAGAAAATAAAGATAATAAACACGGAGCAATATGGCCTTAATGGCTGATGCTCCTAAAACCCTACAACAACAACAACAACTAGCGCCATATTTGCTGGAATCTAAAGAAAGCTTTCTGGATTTCTCCTCCTTTTCGGAAAAGGTGTTTAAAAGAAAAGCCCTTGTCCATTCCCTATCTTAATGTCTGTAATTTAAACTCCAGAAACTCCAGAAGACTAAAAATGGACCTTGCTCCTGGATATTACATCCATCTGCTGGACTCGACCACTGTCTCTGACATGGACCTGGACATTACGCTGCTGTGCTCTTAACTATTATTAGAGCATTTCTTCAGGTCCATATCAGGACCATCACTTGACAACTTATCAGCCAACCACAACCAAATTGGGGTTATAATACTTGTGTATTTCCAGACACTTCTTGGAGTACCAACATAACACCTACTGCTGATCCCCTCTGGGGAAGGACTTCTTTGGATCTAACTATCCTTTGCGAGCTTCTACTTTGCTAAGTGACTTCGTGGACTTCCTTTGCTCTATGACATTCATGTACTTGTCTCCCAACTTTGATTTCTGATCCCTTTTGGGATGAAATCTGCCTTTTGGTAGGAATTTAGCTGAGCTTTGTTCTTCCCAAGATAGGATTATCACTTCTGAGATTTGCACTAACTTGTTGACACGATCAGGAGTGCGATCTGGATACCACTGTCCAACTCCTACATCTATCCCTTAACTCTTTACCTTATGTAGGTTGCATAAGGTAAAGAGTTAAGTTATAGTTTTTATTGAAAGAAGTTAGCAGTTTGCTAATACCTTGGAGAGGTTAAGGGTAGGAGGGTAAGCTTCCCTGGAGATTGCGTAGGGTTGTTCAAATTGGAATCTGATTCCCCTACATGGGAAAGTGCTCTAGTCCAGCGAAGCATATTTACCAGGGCCCGTGGTGCTTCTGGACGCTCCTAAGGGATGGTGCTTCTGGACGCTCCTAAGGGACACTTAGTTAACATTAAGGAAGTTGCAATGTGGAGGAGTCACGCTGAAAAGACACGAACTGCTTTCCAACCTTCCTATGGGAAGGATGGGTGTGAATCCGTTTATAGTCACCAAATTTTATCTTCTTTCCCCAAAACTTTTATTTCCTTGATTTTGTTCATTTCTGCTCGCTGCTTGTCACGCTGAAGTGTCTTAGCCGCCAACAGTCTTTCACCGAATTGTATCGTACACCGAACTGTCGTACAACGAATTGTCTTGCAGAGAACTTATGTGGATCCATCTTTCATTGCTTTTTAATCCTTTTCTCTTTTCGCTTTTCTTGCATTTCTGTTTCCTTCTATCTCTCCTCCCTTCCAACCATTCTCTCCTCTCCTCTTCTCTCTCTCTCTCTCTCTCTCTCTCTCTCTCTCTCTCTCTCTCCATCATCTCCACTCTCTTCTTGTCTTTATATTTCTCTGTCCACCTTCCTACCTTTATTTCTTATCTCTCTCTCTATCTGTCTATGTTGTCTCTCTCTATCTATTTTTCTTGTTCTCTCTGTCGGTCTTTCTTCTTTCTCTCTGTCTCTGTGTATCTCTGTATCATTCTTGTTCCCTGTCTCTGTCTATCTATCTACCTTTCATGTTTCTCTCTCTCTGTCTATCTATGTAATCTGTCTTTCTCGTTTCTCTCTCTCTCTCTGTCCCTATCTCTCCATCTTTCTTGTTCTCATTGCCTCTGTCTATTTTTCTTCTCTCTCTGTCTGTCTTCCTTGTCTTTCTCTGTGTCCATCTTATCGCTTTATGTCTGTTTCTCTCTATCTATTTTTCTAGTTCTTCATGTCTATGTCTATCTATTTGTCTTTCTTGTTTCTCTCTGTGTCTCTCTCTACCTATTTGTTTTTCCTGTTTCTCTTTGTCTCTGTCTATCTTCCTTGTCTCTCTCTGTTTCCATCTTATTGCTACCTGTCTTGTCTCTTTCTATCTATCTACCTGTGTCGTTTCTATCTGTCTGTCTATCTACCTTTTCTTCTCTCTCTCTCTGCATATCTTTCTTCTTTCTCTATGCAGTTGTCTACCTATCTTTTGTAGTTTGTGAACGTGTCTCTGTCTTCTTCCTTGTCTCTCTGTGTGTCCTGAGGGGCGGGCCATCCCTAGGGTGAAAGGGGTGCACTGTGCCAACGTTCAAGGGGCGCTCGAAAACCTGAAACTTACAAGTATGAAGAAAATTTTAAAGGGAAGGCGCCAAATTTTAATTGGTACCCGAGCGTCAAATTACGATTGGCACCTGGGCGCCACATATCCTAGGAACGCCCCTGCTTCCAGTGAATGGATTTTCATGAATCATATTTAGCTTTCTTAAAAACATTTATCAAAACTTCTTAAATTTAATCAAAATCAAACCAATAAAAACCCGGCAATTATTATTTCCCTGTAAGTCCGTCCGCATGTAATAACTCGACTTCCAGTGGATGAATTTTCATGAAATTTTAGATTTCGCTCTGTTAGAAATATTCGAATTCCATTTCTACAGGAGAAACATTTTAACTTCCTATAAATTCAAATAATCTATAATTGAAAAACTCGTTCGTCCAGAAAGACAAAAGAATTCTTAAGATTAGTTCATTGGAAACATTCTGTATAAACATAGTTTGACAGTTTATGGAGATAATAAATAGCATTTTTTATATAAAAACTCTTAAAGAAAAATATTCCAATTTAAAATTCTCTCTTTCTTCATTCGAAGAAAAAAAAAAGAAAAAAAAAACAAAATGGAGTAAAATTCAACAAAAATCTGATCAGATAAACATCGCTTTTGTGAAGCTACCAACGCGCGGTTTAAATATTAAAATAATTCCGAATTTAAAGAAAAGAAATACTCATTCTAGAAATACCCAAGACGCAGGGCCGGCCCTCTCACTTTCTTCTTGTTTATCACTAAACCTAACAAGATATCAGTAAAAACAGAAGCCACCCCTAGCAACGCACTGAGTAATATAAGAAAAGAAATATCTCTTACGTTCCTTCAATATTAAAAGTTTTTTTTTTTTAAAGCTCCACCATGCAAAGAGAAAGACAAAGAAAAGAGAAGAGAAAATTCAAAAAAAGAAAATCTTGCGCGAAATGTAAGGAGAGGCTAGTTTTTTATTCATGAGAAAGTTCCAGCTGCCATGGTTGTCCAATTTACTAGGCAAACAAGCTTGGCTTAGTGACGAAAGATTCGATTTTTTCTCAACTTCATTAATTCTTGGAGTAGCCTTCGGAAGTGGATGCTGTTGCTAAGCATTATTGTTGGATGAAAAGCTGACAATAGAACTTCTCACAGCTGTCTGGTCAAGGGAAAAAATAATAGGAGAAAAAATAATAGGGATGGGAGGGAGGAAATAAAGAATTGCAAAGAAATTCTTGACGTTCTGTTGTAAGAAATATTAAGATCGTATTATTTGCAGATCAGAGTTCATAATTAAAGTATCCGATTTCCCAAAGAGGCGAATTTTTTCCTCTCTTTGTTTTTTTCAATTGAAAGAAAGTAAAATTCTAAATTTATTTTTCAATTTTACACGATCTTTTATCGTCGAGAAATATTAAACGAAATAATCAGAAAAGTTTAAAAGATCTTGTTTGAAAAATCTGGGATAGAAAGTAGGAATCTAGAAGGTGTACACTATACGAGCAGAAGTATTCGAACACACATCCACTGTCCTCTTTGGCATAATCACCGTCCTCACCACTTCAATGGAAAAGATCCGAGTTCGAAACCCGTCAGTAACGGAAGGAACTTTAATGGGTGGTTTTCAAAATGTGGCCGAGTTAGTCGGTTTCAGACAAGTTTTTCGTCCAGCAAACAACAGATTAACCATTAAATTGCATGGGTTTTAGGTGTATCAGTGACTTATACCATATTACGCAGCATATAATACGTCTGTAAATTGCACATGTTCTGTGGTCAATTTGCTGTTTTCCAAACGTGAGTTTCCGGGAGAAAAAACCGCGATACCTTCTCCTGAGGCCACCTAAGTCAGCCAGTAAACTCCAGTAATTCCCACATATTGCCACGTGGATGGGTAGCATTGAATGCCCTTTTCCAGTACGTCCCAAACATGCTCAATTGAGTTGGGATCGGTTGAGTTAAGTGGCCATGGAAAGATGTAGAATTCGTTGGCCTTTTCCTGTAACCTCTTAACACCCTATGGGGCCTAGTGGCATGGCTCCTTGTCTTGCTGATAGACGCTGGAGTTGTCTGGATATTCTAGAGTTGTCTGAATGACGCTGTTGATTAACGGTGATCAGAGGACTCAGAGCATGCCACTAAACCAGTCCTCAAACCGCTTCCAGTCTGCCGAACACTAACAGTGCACCAAGGTACCATGACCTCATGTTTCTTTCTCCAAATGCGAATACGCACATCAGTTGGAAACGGGATTCATCAGACCAGGTGAGAGATGTCCCCACATCGGTTGTCCAGTATTGGCGCTGATGTGCCCATGCAATGTGGAGTTCCTTGAGTCTCGCGTGACTATAGATGCCTGTAAGGACCGTCAACTGCCATAGCTCATACGAGCTAATGTTCAACGCATAGTCCAAATGGATACTGGTCTTCAGTCCTGTGTTGCATTGGAGGGTTAGCAGGGCCACTGTGCTGGTGCGCTGCAATGTTACTCTTGGAAGTCCCACGTGTGACCTTTAGCTGGTTATTCGATCATGGTCGAGATACTGGCACCTGCACGTCTTGCCCCCACAAGCATTCCGCGTTTGAAGGTGGAAAGACCTCAACATCGACCCTCGTGATCTTATATCACCGTTTCCGACTTCTCCAGTTTCATAGACCCGTCCATTCCTGGTATTGCCAATGCAAAGCCACCTCGGTGTAAATTTCGTAGATGTACCTCTGCCCCAGTAGCAGGTTAGAAGACATTATGGGCCGTCGATCGGAATTTATGAACTTCCAGCGTGCAGTTGTGGTTGGATGACTCATCTGCAAATCTTATGGTAATTGTTAAGCTTTTTTGGTATGGGGATTTGTTCTCTACTCTGCGTGCAAAAGTCCGCTGTCTATTTCTTCTACATCCTAGAAGAATTTAAGAAGCCGGGACCATGTTCCATTGACCAACCAATTTCATGAAGTTTTCTCCTTTGTTTATTCAGAAGTATGTTTGTTTGGAAGTTCCAACCTGACTCTAACGAACCCACTAGTTTTCAAAACCCCCCCGTAGAGCTCATTTTCTCTATTGACGTCAGAATCTCGAAGGGAACTTATGTCTACTTCCGACTCCAATAATTACTTGGGAAAAGTTGATACCTGCTGCGCATTAACAATATGCCCTTGAGCATCTAATGATGGTATTGGAGTTAGCCAACTACTAGAAGAAATGCCAAATGATGTGACCTTAGCTTAATTCATCTCTGCTGTTCACATTTATCGATACAACCGACTTAATAATGAGACATCTAAATTAAGGAAGTGGTAAGGTCAAAATAAATTCATCCATTATTACCATCTACAGGTATTCATGTGACTTCGTTATGTTAGCGAGAGAGTTGTAACTGAGCATACAAAACTCATAAAAGCCGCGGGGAAACACTCATTAAGGAGATTTGTTTTCAATAAGATTATACAAACAAACAGGATGGACGCAGAATTCATTTAGTCGGATTCAGGAAGATATCCAGGAACCACAGATCTGGTAAAAATAAGCCTAGATCAAATTTATACACTAGCAGCCAAAATTAAAGGAATAAATGATTATTTTGAAGTTTCGCATAACGATATTGCCGACATGGAACTGTTGTGTTATTCAAAAAGAAATGTGCAATGTACACTACATTGGCAAAAGTAACTGGAAACCTGCATGCTTCGAAGAACCACTTGTTGATGCAATATTTAATGTATCAGTCCACCTATGGCCATAATTCCATATTGTATCCTCGGTGGTAGATCCTGAATATATTTTTAATAACAAGAAGGCAGTAGTTTTGGTCCTTTCCTTCTTCAAGATACTGGTCGATTGAAATACTGATCTGGCCTGGACCGAAGCCAACTTTCCAGTCCATCCCAATTGGGGTTAATGTCGGTGCTCTTAGTGGGCTAATGATGCTTTTTCATGTCCATATGATTATATATTCCAGCTTATACAATAAATTCTCATGCGAGAGGGCCAAATACAGTCCAATTCTTACATCCAAATCATGAGTGAATTTTTCGAAATAGCTAATCAGATTTGTTAAACAAAATTTTCTCTTTAAAATGAACTGAGCCCCTGTAACGCAATTTTAACCATTGTTCCACGATGGTTCTCACAATTGATAGAACCACCATCCTCCCCACACAGGATGGAAAAGACCTAAGTTCTAGTCATGTCGATGAGGTGAGGAATTTTTATGGGCCTTTTCCCAACGTAGCTGAGCTAGTCGGTCTCAGGCGAGTGTAGCATGGTTTTTCATCCAGGAAACAGAAAATCGACCACAGAACACACGCAATATGGCCTTAGTCATTGATGCTCCTAAAAAAAAGTTCAACGATAATTAATAGTTATTCTAATATTGAAACAGATTGAAATTGTTGTCCATGTCTCGAAACCAAATCACTACAGGCTGTGCAGCATAGAATGGTGCATTGTCTTGCTAAAAAGACCCTCTCCATACTGCTACCATAGTGTGCTGCCCTTGTAGGAAGAATAGAATTATCCAGAATACCAATGTTTGGACTCGAAGCACAAGAAACCTCAGATGGTGACAAAGCTGCCTCCAAATCTGACAGTGGGGAGGACATGGCTAATTAGTCTATTAAATTGATTTTAATCACAATGTCCCTAGTTCCAGCCTAGTTATGATAATAATAATAATTTTACCATCAGCTAAATGGTTATTCGGGATTGTTTCCTTAATGAAAATTGCTTAAACAAAAAACCTAAGTTATTAATAAAGTGAAAGATGAAATACCTGACTGGTTATTTAGAAATGCAGGAACAACGTTTCTTGAGGTTCTTGTTTTGGTAAGAAGCCAGTTACAATTTTTACACCACTTATAAATCAATATGCAGCTTCAGGAGGAATTTAAGACCAGTGCTGCCATCTCTCGAAAGAAACAGGATCCATATGGTGGCCAATTTGATGATTTTTCAATGTTAGAAATATCGTTGGTAGGGAGGAGGAATTCACTTTCGCTTCAACAGACTGTATTATTTTTTAATGCACTTTCAGAATGGACTATTTCCAGCAGATGGCACAAATCCTTGTCTTCTCCCAGCTATTTTTGCACGATTCTGGCACAATGCGCTGTTGCATTGTCATCCATAAAGTAGCCATCATCTTCTGGATAAAATTGTAACATTGCAGTGTGCAGTAGAGGTGATACAAACTTCAGGTACTCCTTGGATGACACTCTACCTTCCACCTCTATCAGTGGACCCAGTCCGTGCTAACAAAACATTCCCTATACATGACACCACCTCCAGATGCTTGAGCTGTCTTAGCAAGGAAGCAGGGTCCATCGCTTCTAAGGTTCTCGCCACGCCTTCTCCTTACCATCAATGCAAAACAAAGCAAGTTGATTTTTTTCTGTTTTTCTCTGGCCACATTGTTAGAAAGAGCCATCAAAATTCCTTGTTTCATTGACGGGATTCGAGCTCTGGTCTTTTCCATCGGGTGTGGGGAAAATGATGATAATACCACTTGCGCTATCCACGAGGGGCTCTGCCAAGGACTGTCGCAGATCTATGGGGCGCAATACTGGCAACATACACTACTCGACAAAATTAACACAACACGTAGAAAACGAATTACACCAAGAGGAAAACGTGGTATGACTCCTGCAACTTGCGATGAAGAGGGAGAAAATTTGGTTCGGTGGTGTACCATAGAATAACGATGAAATGAAGAGACAGCAAGATACTTGGAACAGGTGCCAATAAGATTATGTTTCAACAAATTCAGTTCTTCAACCAGCGCACACCTTAGCTCACCAACTGGCCGACCAGAACTGTAGCCCATTTGTCAGGGCTCCAAGTCACTTGTTCATGGCACCAGTTGTGACGAGCTCTGTGGTGGTTTGGTATAATTGGATACAAACCAGTGGTTTCCTTGCTTAGAGTCTACTTGAATTGAACCTTCTTAACACAGTCCAGTTGGAAATGTTTTCACCTGTGGCCACAGCAACCTCAAAAGATTGATGACTGGACATCATATGGTTCCATTTTACTGTCAGACGCAGGTAGAGATCTGTTCTTGATGTCGCCCTCAGGCGACAGCTCCCCTTGT
This sequence comes from Mastigoproctus giganteus, assembly GCF_048544385.1. Taxonomy (NCBI): domain Eukaryota; kingdom Metazoa; phylum Arthropoda; class Arachnida; order Uropygi; family Thelyphonidae; genus Mastigoproctus; species Mastigoproctus giganteus. The sequence goes on along the minus strand of NC_143586.1, from coordinate 18,750,137 downwards.
AATGGTTCTGTCTCCTGAATCTGCTTCCACAGTGTGCCGAGATGACACTGCATGACACATTAAGTCAATATGCCACTTCCACCTGTGACTGCCTGGCTTCAATTTGTCCAACGGCCTGCCATATCAAAGAATCATCTAAACAACGATAACTTGCCATCCTGTGTACTGGAGATGTGGTATCCTCCCGAGCAAGCAAAAAAAAAATGGAATGAAGTGGTGGTCGCAACTAGTTTTTATAGGCATGAATAATTTGCATGATCCAAAAGATATTTCTTGGCCAAATGCTCACAGTATGGAGTTTACTTATGCATGCGTAATGCACACATCATTTCTGCTACCAAGGTAGTTCTAAATTATGTCTCATATTGTGAATACGTTCACAATATGAGACACCACGAGTTGCCATGGTTTGCACTATCTGAAATAAGTAACGCTTCACCTATGAAGAAGACTATTGTTACTTATTCTGGGCGGATACCACCACCCAGACGGCACTGTTTCAAGGTTTTTGGACCCTCCTCGGTGGGTGGGTGGGTAGGTACTCTGTTGTTGCAATAGTGACAACCTAGTTATGAAGTATAACTACACTATATGAGAGATACCTGGTGTGCGTGGTTGGATCTAAAAGATATTTCTTGACTAAATACTCAGGGTATGAAGTTTACTTATGCATGGGTAATGCACACAAAATTGTGGAGTTAAACTTCATAACTGAGTTGCCATTTTGCAACAACAGGGTATCTACCCACCCACCAAAGAGGGCCAAAAAGCCTTGAAACGGTGCCGTGTGGGGGGTGATGGTGGTATTCGCCGAGATTAAGTAACAATAGTCTTCTCCATAGGTGAAGCATTACTTATTCAAGGTAGTGCAATGCCATGGCAACTCGTTGTAAAGGTATTCATAAAACTACCTTGGTAGTAGAAATGATGTGTATTATCCATGCATAAATAAACTTCAATTTGCATGTGCTGTTCTGTAAGTTGGTAGATCGATTTCTATTGGATACTCGACAGGACTCGAACTCGGGTTTTTTCAACCGGCTGTCAAGCAGTGATCAGTGTTAGTTTGGGATTTATTCTAAGAAATTACTCAAAAAAGGGATTTATCTTTCATAAGGGGGAGGGCTAGACTGATCTCTGATTTCGTCTAACTTCTTTTCGGTGGTGTTGTAAAAGGTAATGTAATTTTTTAGGAGCATCGGCAACTAAGGCCATATTGCTCCATGTATAGTGTCTGTAAATTGTGTGTTCTGTGGTCGATTTTGTTTGCTGGACAACCTCCCCCCCCCCAAAAGAAAAAAACCGTGTTACCCTCGCCTAAAATCAACTGACTCAGGCACGTTGTGAAAAAAGCCCATAAAAATTCCTCGAGTCATTGACGTCATTCGAACTCAGGTCTTTTCCACCCAGTGTAGGGATGATGATTCTTCTAGCTGTGCTATCCATGGAGCCATTTTCAGTGTCAGAATAGTAATTACTGGAGTAAACAACCACAAACTTGCCAGTACATATAAACGTTGCATCCCATTGGAACCAGTTACTCATGGCAGGAAATCTATGCATTTTCTCTCTTTCAGCTCTTCACCAATCGTCTTGACTCCCCAAATATCCACCATCTTGTTGTAGGCCCTAGGCTGTCCCGTGTCTTTTGTGATGCGTGGATTATCCAAAGCTCATTGCAGAATTTAACCATCATAAGATTTTCTCTAACACTTCCAAAGGTTCTGTAATGAGAAAGCATACAGATCTCAGAAGATACAGGACATGTACCACCATATACAGCTCTAGCAGTTTCCTGATTATCCCCTTCAGGATGAAATCTCCATTCAACTCTACTTTGCTCCTCTGCTGAAAATTAATTTGTTTTAAATTATTTATATGTATTATGTATTTATGTCTCGACCTTCTGTTTGTGTCACTGTGTGTGTGTGTGTGCTTTATATTCTCACATCGGCAATTATTTGTATTATTTAGTGGAACCATATTATTGCCTTGTTTATAATGTACAAACTTATATAGGGGTCCCCCTAACTGAAGGTTGTTCAGGAATGACGCATACTGCAATAAATTGCACTTATACTTTACTGGAGAAAACAACCACAAACTTGCCAGTACATATAAACGTTTCCATCCCATTGGAACCAGTTACTCATGGCAGGAAATCTATGCATTCTCTCTCTCTCTCTCTCAGCTCTTCACCAATCGTCTTGACTCCCCAAATGTGAACAATCTAGTTGCAGGCCCTAGGCTGTCCGTGTCTTTTGCGATGTACTCTCTTAACCTCCTCAGTAATTTTGCCACACACTACTGTCACTTTGTAGCCATTACATTCATTTTGGTTTATACTGTCAACAATTTTGTTGCTGTAAATACCCAATAGCTTTAAAAACAAATTCCTTGAATATTTCCCATTTTCCAAAACAGATTTGGAAGACTCATTTTAAGGATGTCACCAAGTGGTCAGGAGCGAGAGTGCAGTAGCATGCACTCTTTGAGTGGACCATGGTTTAAGCCCATAACTGTTAAATTCGATTAAAGATTATATTCTTGATTTATTGCAAACTCCTCTGACCTGGTGGTCATACTGGGCTATGACCAAGATATGAAGAAAAAAAAACTAAGGGCAATGAGATGAGCTGGGAGCACAAAAGGGAAATTAATTAAGTGTTTGGAAATTATGCACCTACAATGAAACTTGGCGTTTAAAGCTTTAAACAGATTGGTTAAACTAAAAGTAATGGCATTCTTACTCTTTCTCAGACAATATAGATTAGAGTACATACATTTAAATAGGAAAAGGATAGTTTGCAGAATAGATGTGCAGAAATTCGTATTCATTCAGTCAGGGCGATTGTTGAAATAAACTTCCATTTCACGCTGCAGAAATGGATAACAAAAGTAAATTTAAAGTACTGTACAAATTATTAGGACTGAGCAAGTGAAGTGAGTAAAATTTTTATTTTAGCTGATGCTGCATAGGTTTCTTTCCTTACGTTGTCCAACAGTAGCATTAGCATTCGCATTAGTAGAGGCATCTGATGCAAGAAAGCAAGATTATGCAGCATCAGCCAAAAAAAAAAAAAAACCACTTCCACTTCACCCCTCCGTTCGTTCGAAATATCTGTCCAGCTGAGCCTTAAATTTATTTAGGCTATCAACTTCCACAACAAGGGATGGGTCTGTTCCACCAACCAACTACCCGCTGGCTAAAGGCAAATTTCCGCACGTCTATCCTACATCTGTCTTTCCTCAATTTGAATTTATGCCCTCTCAGGTGATTATTCTGAGCAAGAGGAAGAATCCCATCGGCATTGAGCATGCTCAAACCATTCAAGGCTTTATTTATACACCTCTATCAGATCACCTCACCGGTGCCTAGTCTCCAGACACTGTAATTTGCAAAAATTTAGCCTTTCTTCGTAAGAGCAACCCTTTGTTCCATTCACTAATCTTGTTGCCCTTCTCTGTACTCGTTCCAGCAGCTCTACATCCTTCTTGAAATGAAGCCTCCAGACCTGTATACCTCTAGGTGTGGCCTGACCATTGCCTTATACAAGGGAATAAGCACCTCCTTCTCCCTGCTAGAAATATTCCTGTATATCATTGACAAGACACCATGAGCTACTCCAGCATGTCTGCACTGCTCAGAGAACTTCATATCTGCCTGCACAATTACCCCCAAGTCATTTTCATTCTCTCCCACTGTCAGTGTAGTACCACAGAGTTGATACGTTGCTCTGGGGTTGCTGTTTCCCATATGTAGTACTAATATGGTAAATTTTTTAAACAAATTTTTTGGAAAAAGAAATGCATAACACACCTAAGTCAGGAATATAATATTTTAATTACACATCACATCAAACTACTGTATATAACAAAAGGCACTCTGCAAGTGTCAGGCACTTGCATATTGTTTAAAATAAAAACTGAAGACCACAAGATTATGTCATTTGTAAATTACTTTTATTTTATGGCCATTTTGAGTTTTTCATAATGAATACCCTAGTTTACAGATGAATAAACATATAACCTTCATGCAAGAGAGTAAAACTCAGCCAGCGTGAAAAACAAGCCTATAAAAGTGCCTCCCTCTAGGGCTTTTCACACATGTTCAAGTGGCTTAAGAAAAACAGCGATTGTATCGCTATGTTAACCACAAGGACCTCCTATAAGGAACAATAGCAAAATGATTTACTATAATCATCTGGGCTGAACTGATAAAGGTTAGAATCTTTATAGTTGATCTCAATCTAGATTTTGGTCTTTCTATGGCAATTAGTAGGGCTCAAAAAACATGGTTGCTATGATCATCATGGTGACGAATAAATCTGGCCTCACAACTGCTAAACTGATCTTCACAAGTCAGTTTAGCAGTCGTGAGATTGCTGTTTATTTTACTAAGGACTGGCATGAATTTCAATGGATGCTAAGTTATTGATAGAATTATTTTAGGGAACAAATCTTACTGGCTGAAGGAACGTGAGTGAGAATAAACTGAAAACTAAACTTTCTTGGAGAGCATTTCGTAATTAGTTTATTTAATCAATACAGAAAGAAAAAAAAAAAAAAAAATTCCAAGATTATTCATTCATGTAAACAATACTGTTTATCATATGGCATACTGTTTGCACAAATGGTCATAAATCAGGCGTTTTTAACTTAAGTGGTCTGGTGGTAATTTATCATGTCTTAGGTTTTTCGATTCAGTTGCTTTTGCAAGCTAGTAGTAATTAATCTTCAATTAATCTAAGTTCACATAAAAGTTAATCATGCAGAAATATAAATGTAACAGGTTGGTGCATTAGCATCATATTTGTATGTAGTAATTAACCGAAAATGGTAAATTGGCATAATTTTTATCATATTTCATATTGTGAATACCTCTACGATGAGTTGCCTGATATTGAATAATTAATGCTTCACAAGTGGAGACGGCTACTGTTACTTATTCTTAGCGGATATCACCATGCTGAGAATAAGTAGTAGTAGTAGAAGTGGCATGTGATGAAAAAAGCAAGTGTATGAGCTTATGCAGCATCAGCCAAAAAAAAAAAAAAAAAAAAAAAATTACAAAACAATTCCCTCCAAATGTCCGTCCAGCCCCTCCGTAAATTTATTCAACCTATCAACTTCCACGACAGATGGAAGCTTGTCCCAGCAATTAACCACCCGCTGGCTAAAGGCAAATTTCCGCACATCTACTTTACATCTGTCTTCGTCAATTTTAATTTATGCCCACTTACGTTCGTAATCTGGACAAGTGGAAGAATCCCATCAGAATTCAGCGTGCTCAACCCATTCAAGGCATTATACACATCAATCAGATCACCTCGCAGGTGCCTAGTCTCAGCCGCTGCAATTTGCATAACTTAATCCTCTTGGTAAGAGGATCCCTTCATTCCTCTCACCAATCTTGTTGCCCTTCTCTGTACACGTTCAAGCAAATGTACATCCTTCCTAAAATGAGGCCTCCAGACCTGAACGCAGTATTCAAGGCGTGGCCTGACCATTGCCTTATACAGAGGGACAATCGCCTCCTTTTCCCTGCTAGCAAAATTCCTATATATCATTGACAAAACACCATGACCTGCTCTAGCAGCCTATCTGCATTGCTCAGAAAACTTCATATCTGACAGCACACAGTTGCTGTCACATACCACACAGTTGATACAATTTCTCTGGGGTTACTTCTACCTATATGCAGTACTTTGCATTTGTAAATGTTAAACTTCAGTTGCCACTTCTCAGCTCATCTGCCCAAATTTTCTAGATCCTGTTGCAGTAGCACACTGCCATTACTGTCATTAACAACCCTGCCAACCTTTGTATCATCTGCAAACTTCGACACTAAGCCTGATATACCTTCATCAATATCATTGATAAATATACAAAACAAGTGGACCAACACCGAACCCTGTGTGGCTCCACTAATAACATTCGTCAACGAAGAGCAGCACCCATTGATTACCACCCTATGTCTTCTCCCACTCAACCATTATTTTATTAATTGCAGCAACTTACCCTTTATACCATTCTGCTCCAATTTGTACAGTAGTCTTCCATGCGCAACAGTGTCAAAAGCTTTTCTGAAATCCAAATATATGATATCAAAATTATTTTTTGCATCCTGTTCCTTTGTAACCACATCATAATATCCTATCAAATTTGCCAGACAAGACTTACCCTTAACAAATCCATGCTGTGTCTGAATTATTGCTGCAGTCTTGTCTAGATGATCCTGCAATGCATCTTTAACCAGTGACTCCATTATTTTACCCGAAACAGAAGTTAAACTAACTGGTCTGTAATTACTCGTGTCACCCTTCCATCCCACTTTGTGAACAGGATAAATTTGCACATCTGCCGCCCCTCTGTTACCAGGCAGTACTTGGTGGTAGATGACTCTCGTCAACCGGTGCAATACCAGCACTTTGCTTATTGGAGGCTTGAAGTGGTGGAACTCATATTTAGTCTCTAGAGCTAAATTCGGGTCAACCCTTCCCTGTCTCTTCCATCATGCAGTATGACTGATGACTTTTGAGGTTATGATGAACATCGTGGCGAGATCTAATATTCTTTACCTTTCGAGGGAACAGGTCTAAAACGGTGTTCACAGGACGACCGCTAGTTATTACACCGGACCAAACCTATTGGTAACTCGCTAGGAGGCTTCCGGATCAGCTATTGTATAATCTTGCTACCTCTACTTTGCCAGATAGTGATTGGAGGGAGTCCGAGTAGTGTGTATGCGGGTAGCATTGTCAAAGCCACGTTATTTCAAGGATCTGGGTATATTCTTACCATGTGTACCCCTTTTCCAAAAATTTCATTTCTTCATACATGTCCCACCCACTTTTCTTACTATTGAATACACATGAATTGTCAAACTAATAGAGCAAGCTTATCTGCGAAAAGATCTAACCCTCCCAAGCATTTCCTAATTCATTTCACCAATTCTAATCTTAACATATCCATTTCCACTTGCAGGTTGCCAAAACCCATGTACTTTTTCTGACAGAATCTCAGTTATCAGTTGATTCAACTACTGCTCATCTCAGATGCCCAAATTATTCGCTGTATGATTCCTTTCATCTCAAAGGTTACTTGTGCATATGTCCGTTCTGATATTCCGCCAGAGACTTGGCGATTTGGAATCTCCTCTCTTTGAGTTTCTCTGAGTTAAAATCTCTTTACCCCATTGTGTCAAATCCATCTATTGTCTCTACCGTTCTCCCAACTTCACTAATCACTTGGAGCTCTTTGACTTCCTCTCTTTGCAACTTGACTTTCTCCAGTCCAACTTTCCTACCAGTGAGGTAATTTTCCTTTGTGATTTTAATGTTCACAACTCCGGCTGGCTTCCGTTTTCTAGTAACACCGACCCAGCTGGTCGAGATGCTGAGGCTTTTGCAATTACTAATGACCTTGCACAGATTGTTCATTTACCTACAAGAATACCGGACAATCGTAATCATACATCCAACACGCTAGATCTTTTTCTCACAAACAACCCTTCTAAGCACACGGTCGAAGTGAGAGGCCCTTTAGGCACTTCAGATCACAACTTGGTAATTGTCTCTTCTCCAATGGAGCCTTTATCTCATGGCTATTCCCAACCTCTTATTGTTTGGCATTACAAGAATGCAAAATGGAATGACCTGCGAGATTTCTTTTCTTTTCCTTGGTCGATTACTGTTTCAAAACTTCTGATGTCAACGTTTGCTCAGATCGTGTCAGTGAAATTATCATTGTTGCAGGAATGGAATGCTTTATCCCACACTCCACTTTAAAATCTCTTCCTTTAACTAAACCTTGGTTTTCCAATAAATGTGCTAAGGCTGTTCAAGAGAAGAATGTTGCATATCGTAATCGGCTTCTTTCTAATTCTTCAGTTTCATTTTCTACCTACACCAAAGCTCGCAATGGAATGCTTTATCCCACACTCCACTTTAAAATCTCTTCCTTTAACTAAACCTTGGTTTTCCAATAAATGTGCTAAGGCTGTTCAAGAGAAGAATGTTGCATATCGTAATCGGCTTCTTTCTAATTCTTCAGTTTCATTTTCTACCTACACCAAAGCTCGCAACAATTGTAAAGCAGTTATTAATCAGTCCAAACTAGAGTTTGAACAGGCTAAGAGTAGAAAACTTGCTTCTTGCCCTAATGGTAGCCGAGTATTCTGGTCTCTTGCCAAAGCCATTGGCCGCAACCTTTGCCCATCTCTGTCCAAACCAGATGGTTCTGTTGTCATTTTAGCCAAGGATAAAGCTGTCCTGCTAGCATCCCATTTTTCTTCCAACTCATGTATTAATGATCTTGGTGAAACACCTCCATTCCCAACACGCTCCATTCAATGCCTTCTGTGGTCTTCCATCAAAAGGATGTCAGAAGGATTTTGACGAATCTTGATGCTAAGAAAGCTCCAGGTCCCGATGGTATTTCTCCACTTATTCTCAAAACCTGTACTCCTGAACTTACTCCTATTCTTTGCTGCCTTTTTTCACTTTCTTATTCCAAAGGTGTTTTTCCTTCTGCTTGGAAATTTGCTCATATCCAGCCAGTTCCAAAAAAGGATGACAAATCCCTCTCATCCAATTATCATCCCATTGCAATTACTTCTACTCTTTCTTTAGGAGTTGGCGGTTCATAGAGAAAGCAATTAACTGCCAACTCTTAAACTACCTAGAAACCTTCCGTCTGATCAACGATCGCCACTATGGATTCCGTCAGTGTCGATCCACTGGTGATATTCTGGCTTATGTTACCCATTTATGGACTAATTCAATGGAAAGACTCGGTGAAACACAAGTAGTTGCTCTTGACATCTCAAAGGCTTTCGATCATGTTTGGCATAAAGGTCTTCTAAACAACCTTCCATCTTATGGTTTGCCAACTGTTTTTAGTAATTGGTTATCCAGTTTTCTCTCTGATCGCTCACTGAGGGCGATGGTAGATGGCTCTCTGTCTTCTAACTTCACCGCTAATGCCAGTGTCCCCCAAGGTTCAGTTCTCTCCCCCACTCTTTTCCTCTTGTATATTAATGACCTTCTTCCATTGACTGGAAATCCTATCCATAATTTTGCCGATGATAGCACATTGCATTCCGCTTTCCATTTTGAGAAACCTTGCCGTGCTCAATCAGCTTCAACTTCTTGAAAATCTGCTATTCCTTAAATGCCGATTTTCAGGTAATTCTCCAGTGGGGCAAAGACAACTTAGTTGATTTCAACCCTTCTAAAACTCAGTCTTGTCTTATATCTCGCAAAAAGGATTCTTCTGCTCCTATGCTTATCTTTAATGACACTCCAATTTCTAGGCAAAATGATATATCTCTTTTGGGGATTACCCTGACTTCTAATCTCTCTTGGCACAAGCACATTACAAATAATGCTTCCTCTGCATCTAAAAAACTTGGTTTTCTCTTCTGCTCTCAGCGTTACTGTTCTTCCAAACAGCTGCTCACTCTGTATAAATCGCAAATCCGCCCTGCCATGAATATTGTTCCCCCAAAACCTCTGTCAGGCTTTTGGATTCCATTCAGAAGAGGGCAGTTAGGTTAATTAATGATTCATCTCTAAGTCTCTCCACTTGCTGTCTCATAGACGTACTGTTTCTGCTGCATGCCTCTTCTACAGATACTTAAATGGGCACTGTTCTTCTGAATTGGCTTCTATAATTCCCGCTCTCTCTTTCAAAACAGTCCAAACACGTGCCGCCACTAGCCAACATCCATTTACTGCCCAACTTCAAACTCGCAGAACCAACTTTTCATCTTCCTCATCTATTCATTCAACTGCCATTTTCTGGAACAACCTTCCTTCATACATATTTCCTGAAAATTACAATCTACAGAAGTTCAAGTCCAATGTCAACAAATATCTTCTTTCGTCTTCTCAACCTCCAACCCAAGCATGGTACTAAGTACTATAGGTTCTAATACCTCTCGTGTTTGGGGTTTACATAAAAAAAAAAAAAAAAAAAACTTGGAAAAAATATTAATAAAATATAGTGAATTTAATTAAAACAAAAAACATCTGGCCATTAGAATCAAATTAATAAACACATATTCAAAAAATTTAAATAAAAAAAATTACACAGGATTAGCATCAACAAAATGTCACATTTTTATAGTCCAGTTATAATATACATGTCTAAATTCAAAATATGGAATATTTTGATGGGACTGCATGGCATACAATGATGGCAAATAATTTAGTTCTCTTAATACAGTATTAACAAAAATAGATACATGAAAAATTTTCACTATGTCATATCTTCATAATTTACATATTTCTAAACAAATGAATATCAAATGACTGTACATTATAGCATGATAAATATTTAGATAAATATAAATATTTTGAGTCAAGTTTGTATTTTAAACTATATGAGCATATAATAGTACTTTGTTACTTTGTCAATTTCTACAAGGACGGTACGATACTTTTATTTCTATAAACTACATTTACAGGTATGTATAAAGTTCTATTTTTTTTGCTTACCACATCAGCAATATTTTTTCAAGAAGTAAATTCTTTAATTAAACTGACCTGGTGAGTTCACGCAAGTTCACGGAGTATACACGTCAGAAAATCTGAAGGTGCATTTGGCACTAAGCCTAAAAGATGTTCTTTGATTGGTCATTTTTCAGACCCACTGATGATGATTAAAGTATGTATCTGTCTACTGTATCTAGTTAATTTCTATTTATTAGAGGAATTTTAATAGCACTAAAATTTTGATATTAAAATGAATAAAGTTTTAGTTTATACTCCAGAAGTTCGCAAAATCTATACTTAAAACTTCTCGGATTGCTCACATCAATCCAATGTGAACAATCCAAAGTATCAAAACAATTCTTCCCTCCCATTTTTTCTCTGTAATTTAAATTAATTTTCCCTCTTGCTACTTAATGTCCTAAATGTTTTATTAAATTTGAATTTTATGTTTTTTTTTAATTCATTGGATGCAGGAAACTCGGGAGCAAAGCAGGCAATTTTTCATTTTTTTTTGATTCTAATAAATTTTCTTGAAAGATACTGTGAGTTTCAGCTGGTTAAAAACAATTTTCAGATCGAAAATGGGTTTTAAAAATTGTGATATTTTGACATAATCTGTTTCAAATGTAGACAGTAATGCACTTACATCAGTTGAGGGGCCCCCCAAAAGTGCTGTGGGATTTCTGGGATCTCCCTCACCCCACACTACTATAAAACTTGTGTATTTTGATGTATAGTTCAGCTTTTCGGACCCTCAAATATTAGGGTTCTCCAGGTATGTACCTATGCATAAATGTGCCACTAAATGCAGGTGTCAGAGGATTAATATGAATTATTGTTAATATTTTAGCAACTTTTCTTCGTCCTCAGCACTGTAAAAAAGCTGTCAATTTATTCTAAAGTAACATGAACTGCTATCTAGGGTCTAATATTTGACTTTCTGTAACACCATTCTGTTTCTTAGTGTGTATTAATAAAACTATTAATACCGATTTCTGTAATTTTTTGTTTAAATCTATCCCTCAAATGTTCTGAAGTTAAAAAGATACGAGTCCAAATCTTAAATATGCTAATCACATCTTTTTGTGATACATGGACTATTTAGGGATAGTTGTATGGCTAATCAACTGCTTTATTCATATTTTTATGCAATTTTTTTGGAGGGCAACAATAAACTAGTTATTTATATGGTGTCAGAGGAGTTGACAATTTAGTATTTATGGGAGAAATTGCTTACCCACTCTCAAACAACGAATTTGCATCAATGTGTATCTAAACATGTGATACACAGAATTCTACACCAGCTTCTAACCAGCAGATAGAAATTTAGAATTCTTGTGACCACTTGTAAGTATGTAACCCTAAACACTGGTGCAGTGGTCACGGTGTTTTATATACATATATATATATATATATATATATATATATATATGTGTGTGTGTGTGTGTGTGTGTGTGAATAGTATACATATATTAAATAAATATCATTATTTTATAAGCTATTCATTAACTGGATCTCTGAGAAAAGTAACACAGATAATGACTGCTAAAGAAAGGCATTAACCATCGGACATTTATTTTATGACATGAGTTACAGAATAAAAGTTAATTATAGGGATACTAGTATCTTTCTTCTGCAATTAGTATGGTAAGCCACTAAATTATTTAAAATAATTTATAATAAAGTGGAATTCAAAAGTTATAATAATAATAATAGTATATTACTGATTCATTTATCAGTAGAGATGCACAGAAACTTTTAAGTAATTATTTAAATAGCTATATAACTATATTAAATATAATTATTTAACTTTTTAATAATAACCACAAATATCACAAAAATTAACAATAAATGTGAAAGCGAAAATTATAAATCTATTTGTTTTTTAAGAAAATGGATTTATAATCTGCTTAATTTTTTTTTTCTACTAGAAGAAAAAGCAAGTAAAATTAATTGTAAATCCTTCCGTTTTTGAAATTAGTGTAAAATATTTACAATAAATATTACTTGGAATAAATAACAAAAAATAAATAGCAATTATCCTTTTATTGTGTGTGTAAAGTAAATAAAGTGTACTTTTATCCCCAGTGACGCTATTTACTGTAGTTAATACATACAGCCTAAGTTAAAAATCTAACTGGCATTATTTATCATGCCCTCAGATAACTTATAAAAAATTACATCAACTGAATCAGTATTATTCACTTATAACATGACACATAAGATAATGTATCATGTTATAACATTTGCAATCTTTAAATAAGGAAAAATAATTTAAACGATTCTGCAAAAAATTACAGAATATATACAGAAATAAAAATATATATTTTATACAATATTTATAAAAATATATATTATTTACATTTAAAGAGAATTTGTCTTGGTTGGCTGCATCCTAAATTTAGTAGTTCAGAAAACACAGTAAAACTTAATCAGCAGGTTGCTGTGTGCTTTCTGTTTTGTCTGCTGATTCACCTGATTGCTGAAAATCTTCTTCAGTGAAGGCTTGGCTCACTACACTGTCTGTTAATTCAATCCTCTGTTCATCTGTATCTTTACTGGATGGACCTTGCCTCTCCTCAACATTATCTGCAGATACATCAATTTGTTCAAGCATTTCTTGTCCAGTGGGAGCCACATCATCTGCCAATTCTCCTACTTGTTCAAGACTAGCTTCAATGGTGAGGAATTCTTCATCTTTACTATCTGCTAATTCATCTAATTTGTCTTGGCTACCTTCACTGATCTCCTCTTCGGTATCTTTACCGCCTTCTATGGACTCAGCAGTTTGCTCCACTTGGTCACTACCGAAATCGGCGGTTTCATCTTCTACAGGTCGTTCACCTTGAATAATTTTGTTTAATTCATCCATTTGCTCATCACCAGTATTTTCAGCTAATTCAATTATTGGTTCATCTAGAATTGCTTCAATTAATTCAAATGCTTGTTCACCTTGGGCAGTATCACTTGATTTAGTTGTTTCTTCATCTTGAACAGCTTCAACTGATTCAGCTGGAACTGTTTCAACTGTTTCTGGAACTGCTTTCTCATCTTGAGGAGTATCACTTGATTCAGTTATTTCTTTATCCTGAACAGTTTCAACGGACTGATCTGCTGGTTCAGTACTCTCAACTAAGTCTGGTTGTTCCTTTGGAACAGTTTCGACTCCTTCACTTGCCTTTTCATCTTGATCAGTAGTATCAGTCAATTCAACAGTTTCTTTATCCTGAACATTTTCAACTAATTCAGTTGTTTCATCATCATGAACAGATTCAGTAGTTTCAACTTCCTGTTTATCTTCAGCACCTTCAAATACCTTGCCATCTCCCTCCTTTGAATGTCCTTCACTTATTTCTTCTATGACACTCTGTGAATCACTATCTTCTTGTGCTTCTTTTTTCGATCCCTCTTCTTCATCTGGTGTTTCGAGACTAATCTGTTTACGCATTTCTTCCACTTCCTTAATAGCCTCTCTAACAACCTCCCTAACAGATCGCTTTACTTCTTCTGCAAAATCTGTGTTATAAAACTCACCAAAAAGTTCTTCTTCCTCTTCAATAGCTTCCTCTTCTTCTGTTTCTGTTGTGCTTTCTTCCTCTTCCAATTCTGACTTAATTACTTCAACATATTCTTTACTTACTACCTCAACAATTTCAGCAGTCTCTTCACTAGGTTCTTCTTCAATACCAAGATCTTCTTCTTCTACATCTTTCAAGAGTTCTCTACTTCTTCCTTCCAAAATCTTTTCTCGTCTTGATTCTCTGTCAAATAACTAAAATATAAAATTCTCAATTAATGGGCAACTTTTTATTAATAAAATCAACCATATGTAAATAATGCAAAGTGATTTAAAAGGTTTTAAAAATTAAAGGATGGCAATTAAAAAATAATTATTTATTTTATATGATACTATATAAATTTTGTGGCAATTACAGTATGTGTTTTCCTGGCACTGTACAGGGGCAGACTTACCACAGATCATATTGTGCTCAGTGCATAGTGGGCTGCTGGTGCTGCAGTAGCAATATTATACGTATGACAAATTTATTTTGAGGCTATAGCAAACAAAAGACAATTTAAAATTGAAATTCTCTATGATGATTATACTTCAGATCTCATTTTGTTTTCTTACTTTTCATGGAAAATCAAACCAAATTTATTATTTTAGCTGATAATAATCTCTTTTATGGTTACTCCTGTCCGGAAGTCAGTCATACAGTCAATAGTCTTTGTTTTTCCAAAGTGGGTGTCATGTTGAACTTAAGGGGTGTCAACTTATTTTCATCATGGAATTATATTTTCCTTTTTTATGTGGAAAAATATACTGACACATATTTATATTTAATACTACATAAAAGAGAGATTTATGCTGTATGGCAGTTAGTATCTACAACCAGCCATGATGGCAGTCTTAAAGCTATTCATAATTCACCTGTCTTTGGTCTTCCCATGCTATTTTCCCAAATGATAGAGACCACGTGGCATGTAGAATGTCGGAGTTCCCCTTTCCTGAAATCCAAACTCCTACTGTTAACAAGTGAGACCTTACTATCATCTACTTTAGCAATGCATGATTGCTCCCAAACAAGGACTGCTGTACTGTCAGCACTATGATGCTATCAGGTCCAGATTATTCTTGCCCCTAGATATAGATTGAACTTTCCTTAATATGCTCATGTAGACAAGTGATTTAAAAATTCTATCCCCTGTGGTGAATTTCCTTTCCAATTACTTCGATCAACAAGCAGTGGAAAAAGTTGGTCAGCAGGGATGGATGCCAATGCTGAACAGGGTCAGTACAGCCAAATGGTCAAACATGTGGGTATTTTTGTACATGTATGCATAGAGAGAATGGACCATTTCTGATTGTTACAGATTGCAGTTTTCAAAGTGATTCCAAGTTATATTCCACTGTGGTAACCTTTCGTAATAATTAAAAAAAAAAAAAAATCAATACAGTGATGTTGCATTATTCTATATTCTTGCATTCTCTCCATTTTGCCAATTCCTCTGACCCTGTGTAGCTATTCCAAATTATAAATAGAGCAGAAGTGAAAAAAAATTTTTTTTAGGAAGTTGTTTGTGTAGTCTGATGAAGGCTAGCAGCAATTTCTGGCATGCGTCATGGCACAAGACAAAACCTGGTTGTCTGTATAGTTACTTCATACATATTTTCTAACAACAGAAGTTTAAGACTACTCCCTCCATCAACAACATCATAGCAACTGTTTTCTATGATATGGAGGGAGTTATCATGAAGGACATCATGCCACAAGGAACTATCGTTAATTCACAGATACACAGGTATATGTGAACACACCGAAGGAAACGTGCCTGTTTGGTTGCCATCAATTGCCAAGGTCAGGTGGACTTCACTGCCCTACCCACAAAATCTCAATCCCATGCCATCAGACTGAGTTTTCAGTAAGGCGGCAGTTTTGGCATTCATGGCACAAAATTGGAAAAGGAATACAGTTCTTATCAAGATGGCACAAGGCATCTGATTGTGATGGTAATCACAATCAGATGCCTAAAGTGTAAACGGTATACAAGTAAAAATGTTCTAGAATAAATATAGCTTTGTAAAAATAAATTGAGGTATTATGTTTGGAGTAATCCTCATAAATATGCAGTATTTTCACACAAAGAAATATTATCATGAAATACATGAAATGGTAACCCCGTCACTTTTTTGGCTTGTTAAAATTAGAACCATCAACTGCATATAACATCTGAATGTGCGAAACAAATCGGTTTTGTTTTCAGTATTGTTTTAGCAGTCTCAAGAAAATTGCTGATCTATTTATGCATTCTTACTTTTCATAGCTTTAGTGAGATGATAACTTGTAAAAGTGCTTTTTACCATGTGGTTCAGATGAGTAAAAAGAGAAAACAAAGTGAGGGTACCCTCACTTTGTTTTCTAAAAGTTATGGATCAAGGGGTCATTTTCACCTTTAAGCAGTTATTATTTGAGGAGAACTATGGTACTGCTTAGATATATAGGAGCTTAGATGGGAACAGGCATTCTGTGTGTTATCAGACAGAGTCTGATAACACACAGAATGCCTGTTCATCAGTGTTATCAGTTGTTATCAATGTGTTATCAGACAGAGTCTGATAACACATTGATAACAACTGATAACACTGATGGATCCAATATCTTTCTATTTCAGAAGATTTAGGAGAAGTCCGGTTGGCCTGCCTCCCTAAAATCCACTGATTCACACCTTCTCTATGGTAAGCCCTGTTACGTCACTTAGGTGGCAACAAACATGCAGAGTGGTTCTCTTCAAGACACCTGGTCAGCTGGAAAAGGAATTAGAAAATGTGAATTGGAATATTATCGGTTTGGCTGAAACAACAAGAAGACATGAATCATAGTTTATCAAGTGGAAATCTGCTGTGCACCAATGGAAACAGTGAAAGCAGCGAAGATGGAGTTGGGTTTCTGGCCCATAAAGATATAAAAAACAACATTTGGAATTCAAAAGTACATCACCAAGGGTGAAAAGACTACTACTCAGGATTTCTAAGAGGCACAAGCTAAAGGTTATAATGATTTATGCACCAATGTTGAGTCATGATGATGAAGAGGTTGAAGACATGTACACCGAAATTTTTAGATGAGCAGAAAACTCACTACACACTTCAATGCTAAGGTTGGAAAGAGACAAAACAGCACAGAAAGGGGAACTATAGGAAATTTTGGAATTGGTAAAAGAAATGAAAGAGGTAAAAGACTTGTGGAATTTTCAGAATCACAAGGGATGTCAGTAATGAACGCTTTTTTTCAAGAAAAGGGTAAACAGAAAGTGGACATGGAAGGGCACAAATGGATTAACAACTAATGAAATTGACTTCATCCTCACTAACAGAAGATATATTGTGAATGATGTTACTGTCCTGAACAACGTAAATGCTGGACGTGATCACAGAATGGTAAGATGCACACTTGATATAGATGTAAGAAAAGAAAGGGAAAAACTGACTTGAGTAAATAATATGAAGGTCTTTGAGATAACAGAAGAGGAGAAAAAGCAGTATGAACTGTAACTTAAGAACAAGTTTGAGCTTCTGCACACTGTTCAGGACAAAGATATCGATGAGGAATACTACAACTTTCTGAAAGTGATAAAGCCCAAGAAACCTACAGGTAAAAAGAAATCCAAGGAAGAAAAAATTAGTCAAGGAACACTTGTCATGATGAATCAAAGACGACAAATGAAGAGTAAGATAAACACTGACAAGGACAAAACTGAGTATACTGAGTTATCCAAAGCCATTAGAAAGAGG
This sequence comes from Mastigoproctus giganteus, assembly GCF_048544385.1. Lineage (NCBI taxonomy): Eukaryota > Metazoa > Arthropoda > Arachnida > Uropygi > Thelyphonidae > Mastigoproctus > Mastigoproctus giganteus. The sequence continues at coordinate 18,732,344 of NC_143586.1, read as the reverse complement.
CTCAGAGAGGACATAAGAAGATTTAACACAACTAAAGTAGAACAAGCATTAAGGGAAAACAAAGGATTTAACTCAGCAGCTATGAGCAGTAATACAGAAAGACAAATGATACTGAAACTGAAAAATTGAGATGGTGTACTTATAAATAGCAGAGAAGGCATAATTCAAATAACAGAAGACTACTATAGAGAATTAGAGCGAGGAAATGATGCCAGCAGCTGGGGAATATGGATCACAAATTACTAACACATATGACATACCTGATATCCTTCCTGATGAGGTAGAACATGCGTTGAAGAAAATGAAGAAACAGAAAGCCCCGGGGGAAGACGACGTTACTGTAGAGTTGTTAAAATTGCAAGGAAGAGACATGGCACAGAAACTGGCCAGGCTCTTCACAAAATGCATTCGAAAAGGCGTGACGCCCAAGGAGTGGAATAATGCAATCACGGTTTTGCTGCATAAGAAAGTCAGATAAATCAGAAATTGGAAATTATAGACCAATTAGCTTGTTATCCCACATCTACAAGTTGTTCACAAGGGTCATTACTAACAGATTAGAAAGAATACTTGATGAGAATCAACCGAAAGAGCAAGCTGGCTTTAGGACAGGATTCTCAACTATGGATCACCTTCACGTAATATCACAGCTAATGGAGAAAGCAAATGAATATAAAACACCATTATGTCTGGCATTTGTGGATTATGAAAAGGCATTTGACTCCATACAGCATAAGGCAATGTTTCGGGCACTGGAAAGACAAGGCATAGATACCCCATATATTATGATTTTGAAGAAAATATATGAGAGTGCTACTTCCTTTATTAGATTAGACTAGACAAAGACAGTAGGAAATTTAAAATTGAGAAAGGAGTTCGACAAGGAGACACAATATCTCCAAAGTTGTTTACTGCTGCCCTTGAGGAAGCTTTCAGATGATTAGACTGGTTGCAGAATGGAGTCAATGTGAATGGAGAGTACCTAAACCATTTACAATTTGCAGATGACATTGTGGTTATAAGCCACACATGAATATGGCTAAAACAAAAGTAATGATGAACAAGTATGCCACAGAAAGGGATATAATCATTGAGGGAGCAGTAATTGCAAAGGTGGATTCATATACTTACCTGGGACAAGTCATTAGTTGTAATAATGATAAATGGCTGGAAGTCAAGAGAAGAATAAATTTTGGATGAATAGCATTCAGGAAATATAGTCACATACTGAGAAGCAATATCCCAATTTCTCTGAAACGTAAAATAATGAACCAATGTATACTTCCCACCATGACCTATGGAAGTGAAAAGTGGGCACTCACCAAAAGAATAAAAGAGAAGCTGAAAGCTACACAGCAAAGAATGGAATGAATTATATTAGGAACCAGACTGTTAGATAAGAGAAACACATGGATTAGGCAGCAAACTCATGTAAAGGACATTCTTATCAAAACTAAAGAACTAAAATGGTCTTGGGCAGGACACATAGCTCGAAGACATGATGACAGATGAACTAAGAAAATAACAGGCTGGTACCCAAGAGGAGCTAGAAGAAAACCTGGAAGACAATGATGGAAATGGACAGATGAAATTCACGAGTTTAGGTAGTAAATGGATGTTCATTGCACAAACAGAAAGAACTGGAAAGTTGCTGGAGAGGCCTTCATCCTGCAGTGGATTGAAAATGGCTGATGATGATGGTACTGCTACTGATTGAAAGGAAGAAGCAACAACGCTTATGCAGTTTTGGAAAGGGTATAACATCCTTAAGGCAGGAGAAACATAACACAATTTGCTATGATGAATTATTAGAGAAATCTTCAGCTGTAGTTTGTCCATGACTATGACATAAAAGTAACATTTTTACAAAAATATTAAGTAAATTTCGTAAGTCTACTTACTGCAGCAAGGTTAGCCTTGTCATTTTTCTTTGCAACTGAAAGATTTTCAGAAAGTTCCAAAAGGTAAGTAGTACCAGATTCTGAACCACAAGCTACGAGAGTTCCCTGCTCATGGACTCTTACAGCACACAATGGAGTATCTTCTACCTAAAAATAAAGAAACTAGAATACATTTCATGTTTTTATTTAAAATTTACAAATTTTCAACCTTAAGAAAAGTTTATATTGCTATTTTATAAAGCCCAAAGTTTGAAATTGAAAATCAGATCACAATATTTTGACAGGACATGAACAGTTTTCATGATATACTATATTTTCCCAAAATATAAGCTGCAGTTTTTAACCAAAATCAAGGTTTTTAAAATCAGGGTGTGGTTTATAAAAAGTTCTTATAGAAAAAAAAAATGTCACAGGATTGTCTATATCTGGTACAACTGTTGTTATTTATGTTTGCTATTTGGTTTTTAGGAGCATTAGCAACTAAGGCCATATTGCTCCGGGAATATGCGGTGGTCATTCCTTGACCTTTCCGCATCCTCTGTTGGTGGTCACGGGCTCGAACCCCGGTCTAATCAAGAAACGTGTGCTACACACTGCTGCTCCTGCTCACCTGGCTACAGAGGCGCCATCTGGTACAGCACAAAGCTTGCTATTTTGACCATGAGATAACACTTTACAATACATCAATGCAAATTCAATTTGAATCAAAGTTACTGACTAGTGCACTCCTATAGAAATGTATTATGCCTAATTTTTTTAACAATATTAAATACTATGTATAGGTATAGTGCAAAAGCATCAATAATACATAGCCATATCTGAATTAACAGAATGTTAGCAAAACAGCATCGTTTTAAGTTATATCTCATATCGTGAATACCTTCACGAGTTGCCATGATACTGCACTACTTCGAATAAGTAACGTTTCACCTGAGAAGAAGACTAATGGTATACACCATTAGGCATCTCTCATATTGTGGAGTTATACTTCATAACTGTTTTGCCATCATTGCATCACTTGGGCACCTACCTACCCATCGAAGAAGGGCCAAATAGCCCTGAAACGGTGCCGTCTGGGTGGTGGTATCCATCTGAGAATAAGTAACATTAGTCTTCTCCTCAGGTGAAGCGTTACTTATTCGAAGTAGTGCAATATCATGGCAACTCGTTGTGAAGGTATTCACAATATGAGATATAACTTAAAACAATGCCATTTTGCTAACATTCTGTTAATTCAAATTTGACTATGTATTATTGATGCTTTTGGGCTATTCATATACATAGTCTAGACTTTTCCATAGCTTGAGGCTTCAGCCCTAAACACTTTATAGTCTAAACAATATTAAATACTTGTCAACCCAAAAATTTAAATTAGTTACACATTAATGTTTTGTTGTGAAAATTTATTTATTTTTATTTTGTTACACAGAGCATTAATAAAACTACAATAAATAAATTAGCTTTCGGCTGGGTGGCAGCCTTCATCGGATTAAAATACTTGAATGGCAGTTGGAATAGAGATGCACTGCCAGGATGGTGCGTGAGGCACGTGGTTAATTGTTTGTTGATGTTTGTGGCTGTGACGTATTGTGGTGACGTGGCCAGCGTTTGTCTATGGATAGAATTACTGGCTCTGTGATGGGGTTAACTTGACAACCACTGTTCCTGTTCAAAGCGGTGTCCGAGCATTTTATATTAGCGATTCCAACCAGGTACGCCTCAGGTAATGGTGGGACCTGTCCACAACCACGACATCGCGGTGTGGGTCGATGTCGTGGTGGGTTGTCCAGACATGCTCGGCGATAGCTGAGTGTTCTACATCTGCCAAACGGATCACCCTTTTATGTTCTGAGAGACGTTTCTCGAGTCGACGTCCAGTCTCTCCAAAGTAGCAGCTCGTGCAGTCACGGCAAGAGATGCGATAGACCGAACCACTCTGTAGAAGGGTGGGGACAGGTGTTTTTTTATGTTGGAAAGGAGAGAACGCAGTTTCTTGCCTGGGAGTTGGATGCACTTTATCCCATGCGATTTTAGGATTCTACCGATCTGCTGTGACAGGTTGGGGTAGTATGGGATGAATGCCCTCGTGGATGACTCGTCACTGTTGGCGTTGCTGTTGGTCGTCACGTTGTCGCGTGCTTGTAGATCACACCTGTCAAGGACGTCGATGGGGTAGCCACACCTCGTAAGGTCTACTTTGACTCTGGTGATCTCTTTGCGTCTTTCATCTGCGGAGCTGGAGTGTGTCCAGTTACTGTTAAACTAATGTTAATGTTTTGTTGTTGTTCGGTTCTAAGAGCATCAACATATAAGGCCATATTACTCTGTATATACTGTCTATAAATTGCACATGTTCTGAGGTCAATTTTCTGTTTTGCTGAAAGAAAAACAAGTTTCCAGGAGAAAAAATCCATGCTACTGTCACCTGAGACAGATTAACTCAGCCCCGTTGTGCAAAAATGCCTCCCACGAGGGCCATTAATGTGTTAAAGATGTACATAACTACATGGAGCAACATTCAACTTGTTTAATCTGAGTTGGTCTGATTGTCACACAGAATTTTGAATAACAGTACCGAGGTCTGTTTACGACCCCCTATCTAGGTCACTCTGAAGAAGCTCTTGGCAGTGATTATTAACTACTCATTGCATGGAGCAACATTCAACTTGTTTAATCTGAGTTGGTCTGATTGTCACACAGAATTTTGAATAACAGTACTGTGTTCTGATGCAACAACATTAATGATACTGTTATAATTTTACTATAGAGACTAATATTCTTAGCGGTAATATCACTAGGACTTATTACATTAAAATTAGTAGAGGCATATGAGGCAAGCAATCAAGCTTCTATAGCATCAGCCAAAAAAAAAACAAAAAAAACCTTCCCATTTCCCCCATCTATTCATTCCAAATGTTTGTCTACTTCTGCCTTGAATTTATTAAAGCTATCAACTTCTACAACGACAGATGGATGTGTTCCAGCAATCAACTACCTCCTGGTTAATGGCAAATTTCTGCACATCTATTTAACAACTGCTTTCCTCAATTGCAGCAAAGTTTACGACCCCCTATCTAGGTCACTCTGAAGAAGCTCTTGGCAGTGATTATTAACTACTCTACCAATCTTTATATTATCTGCAAATTTAGACATCATACCGTCTATCCCTCCATCGATGTCATTTATGAAAATCAAAAACAACAGTGGTCCTAATACCGATCCTTGGGGAACCCCACTTCTTACATCAACCCAATCTGAGGAATAACCATTTATCACAACCCGCTGCCTCCTGCCCTGAATCCATCCAGCTATCCATCTAAGGATTTTCCCTGTGATTCCAACCTGTTAAAGCTTATAAAGTAACAGATCATGTGGGAGTGAATCAAATGCTTTGCTGAAAACCAAATAAACAATATCAAAATTATTCCCTAAGTCCAGCTCTTCAGTGACCGTGTCAAAACAGCTAACCAGATTAGTTAAACTTTATGAAACATGAAGCTAGTGTGTGAGTGACCAACCCAGATATTGACTGGAACTTGTGCATGGTCACTCACATGCTAGCAAGACTTTTGTGGATTTATTGGAGGATGGTTTTCTACAGCAACATGTTCGAGGGGCATCCAGAGGGACTAATACTCTTGATCTGATTATCAGCAGTGATTGATTATTCATGCATTAAGAATTTGCAGATAAAGGAACTACTAGGTGACAGTGATCACAGTGTACTGACGTGGGATTTACTTAAAGATGTAACTACCATCAAGGGTAAAGGGAAGGGTTTTTGTAAAGATGACTACAGTGGTCTCATACAATTTTTAAATTCTATACAGTGGGATCAACTGATGATGTTACCAATGGTGAATTCTAAATGGGAAGCCTTCAGGGACTTAATCTTGTAGGCTACTAGGCTTTTCATACCAACTAAGAAATACTGTTCAAAGTTCAGGCCTAAATGGATGTCAGATGAATTAATGAGGCTCGTGGCAGAGAAGAAAAATGCATGGGATGCATATAAATTATCAGGCAACACAGAAGCCTATGGCATATATAAGCTAGTCTGTAATCAAGTCAAAAAGGAGGTTAGGCATGCGAAGGCAGAGCATGAGAAATTTTTGGCAAAGGATGCAAAGAAAAACAGCAAAGACATCTTTACTTATGTAAACTCTAGAAGGAAGGGGATGAATCAGATTGGTCCACTTAACATAGATGGTTCGACTATTGATGATTCTGCTTAAGTAGCTGATAAACTGAATAAGTATTTTGCCTCTACATTCATACATGAAGAGTGTGAATGTAGAGGCAAACTTCTGGCAATCCCCTTCTTGAATAACTCCTCTACATGAGGAGTTATTCAAGAAGGGGAATGCCAGAAGTTTATCAACAGGTCTAAACTCTAACAGAGAAATAAGTGATTTTGTAATAACTGAGAGCAAAGTGGAGGAGAAATTGTTGAAGTTAAACATAAAAAAATGCACTTGGGGCATATGGAATCTATCCAGTTATATTGAAGGAGGCAGCAAAGGAAGTAAGCAAACCCTTAGCCATAATTATGAGAGAATCCTTAAGTCAGGGAGGTCCCCATGGACTGGAGATGTGCAAATGTATTCCCAACTCATAAAGGGGTGCAAAGGGAGACATAAATAATTATAGACCTGTTAGTTTAACTTCTGTTCTTGGGAAAATAATGGAGTCACTGGTTAGAGAGATGATACAGGATCACCAAGACAAGATTGCAGTAACAGTTGAGACATAGCATGGGTTTGTTAAGGGGAAGCATTGTCTGACCAATTTAATTGGATACTGCGATGTGATCAAAAAGGAACTGAATGCCAAAAATAATTTTGACATCATATACTTGGTTTTCATGAAAGCTTTTGATACTGTTGCACATGGAAGACTGCTGTACAAATTGGAGTGGTATGGTATTAAGGGAAGGTTGCTACAATGGATAAAGGGATAGTTGAGTGGGAGATGGCAGAGAGTGGTAACAAATGGACACTGCTTTACATTGACTAATGTTATTAGTAGAGTCCCCCAGGGTTCGGTGCTGGACCCATTGTTGTTTTGTGTATTTATCAATGATATCAATGAAGGTATATCAGGCTTAATCTCCAAGTTTGCATATGATACAAAGGTTGGCAGGGTTGTTAATGATGGTAAACACAGTATGCTACTGCAACAGGATCTAGAAAAGTTAGGCAGATGGGCTGAGAAGTGGCAACTGAAGTTTAACATTGACAAATGCAAAGTACGCACATGGGTAGCAGTAACTCAAGAGAAATGTACCAACTGTGTGGTACTACACTCAGGGAGGTGGATAATGAAAAAGAACTGGGGTAATTGTGCAATCAGATATGAAGTTCTCTGAGCTGTGCAGAAGGGCTGCCAGAGCAGGTCTAGCAGGTCATGGAGTTTATATAGGAATTTTGCTAGCAATAAGGAGATGATTATCCTTTTGTATAAGGCAATGGTCAGGCCACACCTTGAGTCTTGCATACAGGTCTGGAGGCCTCGCTTTAGGAAGGATGTAGAGTTGCTAGAATGAGTACAGAGAAGGGCAACTAAGATTGGTGAGAGGAACAAAGGGGTGCCCTTACGAAGAAGGCTTAAGTTCTGAAAGTTGCAGCATCTAGAGACTAGACACCTACAAGGTGATCTGATCGAGGTATATAACGCTTTGAATGGTTTGAGCAGGCTACTTCTGCATGCTGAGGGAGGGGCATAGATTCAAATTGAGGAAAGACAGTTGTAGAATAGATGTGCAGAAGTTTGCCTTTAGCTAGTGGGTAGTTGATTGCTGGAACAGACTTCCATCCTTTGTTGTGGAAGTTGATAGCTTAAATAAATTTAAGGCTGAACTGGACAAACATTTGGAGTGATCGGATGGGTAAAATGGGAAGTTTTTTTTTGGCTGAGGCTGTATAAACTTGCTTTCTTGCATCATATGTCTCAACTAATGCTAATGATTTTCCCTTTACAAAACCATGCACAGTATCCTTCAGAATTCCATTTCTATCTAAATGATCCTGAATTCCACCCTTGACCATTGTCTCCATGATTTTCCCTACTACTGAAGTTAGACTAACTGATCAGTAATTTCCCACTTCACTCTTAGAACCGCCCTTATGTATTGGAGATATGGAAAAGAAAAGAAAACATTTAAAGCACACAGCAAATTAAACTGTTAGTGAAAAACACCCAATTTCATGTTTTAATTTATTCTATCATTTGGTTTGTGGTAATCAATAATTTATGTTATATTTGTTTATTACGATTTTATTTCAACATTATTTGCATAATTGCATTTGGTTAGTCCAGTTAATTTGGTGAGATGACATTTTATGTTAATGGATGTTTAATGCACAAACACTACCTCTTCAAAGGAACTTCAGTGTTCACAAACACTATTGTCTCTTTGAAGAGGCAGTGTTAGTGTATTCCCAATTGTTACTATTTCTAATTATTCATTTATTATAAAAGTGAGTGCATTCTTTAGTGAGTACAGAAATGAGTCTCCTTGTGCAAGGAGTTGTGCATTCACACAGTTGGGAACAAGTATTGCTTTGTATTTTATGTTTTATTTATTATTTTACTTTGATTATCAGGTAGCTTGGTATACAGCAGCAGAATCATAACTTGCCAAGTTTATCCTTAAAGGCAGCAGGAATTTGCTGCATTTGTTACTTTGTTTAATGTTTTCTTTCCTTTTTTCATAAGTTCTGGTGATACTGTGTCATGAGAGATTTGTATTTCAACATTTCTAGAGTCAGTAGTTCTTTGGCACATAGTATTCATGGTTCCTTGTTCCAAAGTTATTTATATTTCCAGTATGCTACATTCAGGTATTCTATATTTCAGTATTCTACATTCATGGGTTCCACAATTAGCTTGACTTGAAACCTGCTGTATGAAAGCAGGATTAGTGATGTACACATGCATTTTTTGTGTAAGTAATGATGTAAGTGCAAAATATATATATATTTTTTTTTCATTTCCAAATCAAATTTTGGAGCTGTATATCATGTTTGAGCCAAGGGTTTTATTTCAGCCTGTTCACATATGTGTTTTCCATCATTATTGTAGCTTATTTTATAGATTGCTTAATAATGTAATTTGGAACTTTAAATTATGGCAGTAGGACAACAGTTTGATGATCACTACTGTAAAATATAGCCATAAAATGTGCAATATTGACAGTTCACGATAAAACAATTACTGTGCAGTTCTATATTTAAAACTATAGTGTGGGATTTTTCTAAAATTACTGTATCATCATATTATAATTAATGTCTTATTGAATATTTTGGGATATATTAATAATTTTTAATTGATTTTATTTAGTAGTAAATATAAATTCCACAAAAAAAAAAAAGATGAATGTGGCATAATGTAGACATAAGGGTATTTTGTGATGTGCAAACGTTACACAGCAAACTTTAAATTCTGCTAAGTAGACTTTTTTTTTTATATATCCTAAAAAAATTATTGGTTTTTAAAAAATTTTTTTTCGATTCTCATCTGTTTAAAATTAGTAGTTCAGTTATATCTGATAAAGTGATAAAGTAGGGGTATTTGTTCCTTACCTGGCCTTTGAAATTGCTTAAAAAATGGAAGTTAAAAGTGGGCAAATATTGTGCAGTCAATGTTCAGTGAATCAATATAAGAATGAAATAAATGCCATTTAGTTGTACGAAATAATATTAGAAGTTTTGTTAAAATTTTTCATTAAGGATATAAACTATTAATCTGTATTAAAACAAATGTGATTTTATAACATAACTGTATCACACAGTACATAACATAACTCTGCTGCCATTGTTATGAATCGATATAAGAACAATAAAATATATCTCTTCAGTATTCTTCTATGTAACTTCATAAGAGTATAATTAATATTAGTAATGTTTTTATTAAGTCTATAACCTATAAATTTATATTAACACAAATGTAATTTAATTACATAATTGTATTACATTCAATTTTAAAATAGAATAGTATGTACTACTGTTGCATAACCTGAGACTAGTGCAATGTTATTAAACTCATCTCTTAATCTTGTTTGGTATTTTTAAATTAAATTTAGACTACAGTCATACCTCAGACTAGAGCAGAAAAGCAAAAGACTCAAAGTTATGCAAAGGCTCAAAGGTGGTAGTTTTCTTACAAATCAGGATTCTATAATACGTGCTACTTCACAGTATACTGATGTGAGATTTACTTAGATATAACTACTGTCAAAGGTAAAGAGAGGGTTTTTGCTTTTGTAAGGGTGACTACAGTGACCTTAGATAGTTTTTAAATTCTATGCAGTGGGACCAACATCAAATTCTAAACAGTGAATACTCTTGGTAACTCTAACCAAGAGTATTCGGGGAAGTAATCATAGAAGCTACTTAGCTTTCCATACCAACTAAGGAATACAGTTCAAGGCTTAGACCTAAAAGGGTGTAGTAGTAAAAGGGTAAGGGATGGTTCATCCATCCTTTACCCTCCAAAAATCTGTCTAGTTCTTCCTTGAACTTATTCAACTCATCCAATTCCACAACAACAGATGGAAGCCTGTTCCAAAAATCAACCACCCACTGGCTGAAGGCAAACTTCTGCACATCCATCTTGCAACCATCCTTCTTCAACTTGAATTTATGTCCCCTCATGTGTGTAGTCTTAGCAAGTGGAAAAATGTCATTAACACACAGCTTGCTCAATCCATTAGGGGCTTTAAAACCTCAATCACATCTCCCTACAGGTGCCTATTATGAAGACACTGCTATTTCATAGCTGATAAGCAAAGCCTAGTAGATTCTTTGATTACTTCCCTGAATGCTTCCCATTTAGAATTTGTGTTGGTAACATCGGCAGTTGGTCTCACTGCACAGAATTTAAAAACTGTCTGCGACTACTACAATCATCCTTACAAAAGCAAAAACCTTTCCCTTTACCCTTGACAGTAGTTACGTCTTTAATTAAATTCCAAATTAGTATACTGTGATCACTGCCACCCAGTGGGTCTTTTCCCTGCAGATTCTTAATGCATGAAGAATCACTGCTGATAACCAGATCATGAGTATTGTTTCCTCTTATTGCCTCTCTAACAAAGCTGCTGTAGAAAACAGTCACCCAAGAAATCCACATAAGTCTTGCCAGTGTGTGAGTGACCAACCCACAAATCCCACATTATGAGACATTCTGATTTGCTGGCCCACTCTATTTCTCTGTGCAGCTGTTTGGTATGCTTATCACAGTCATTAAGCCTATAACACCCTGCTACTCTCAATTTTGTTTTCCAAGTGCGTGTATCACACCAAACTGACTCAACATTGCACTTGTCACCCATGTCAACTGGACGCACTGTCTTGGATTTAATATGCTTCTTAACTAACATCATAACCCATCTATCTCTCCTGTCCTGTCTGTCCTTCCTGTATACATTGTACTCCCCATATTCAAATTCAGCATCACTTATGTCTGAGTGACTATGTTTCTGCTATTCCTATAATGCCTGCATTTGACGACTTGATCAGTACTTCAAATTCATAAAATTTATTTACAATGCTTCTAGCATTAGTGTACGTGCTAATATATATGCACATGTTCTTACTCTTGGTTACTCTAATACAGCCCATGTATTTATTTGTTCCATGATGACACACAACAGGGCCTGAAGTCCAAGCCACCTTGCTTTCAGGCTGCAGCATGTGCCAATAGTAGCAATGCAAGAATCACTTTCACCTCTGCCTGCAGCTCTAGTTAAGCTATTAATCTATGTCTGCTACTTGGGGGGAGGGATACATAGATTTTTGACCCACCTATCATTGCCTTGATAGCATGAGCAAATATTCTTCCATCCCCTTCAATTCAAGTTTATCCCATCCTTGTAAAAACTGTCTCTCTGGTTGACAAGCACACACCACACTGAGAAAAATTCTACCCCATGAGCCCTGCACAGTCTCTTTAGTGCTGAATTGACTGGCAAGGCTCTCAACATATACTCCCTTCTATTGTATGTGTGGGCAGAATTGCAGACACTTTCAATTTCAATTCTAACTCGAGACTTTTTCCTAACATTGCCCTGTACTTGTTAAGTAAGTCCTCAGATCTCCTGCTCATAATATCATTAGTGTCAATGTGTACAACAATATCACCTTTTGTGCCCCTTAAAAGATGATATCTACTGTACAACGTCATCCATTTTTGCCCCTGGCAGACATACCCTGTTCCTATTCCGGAAACCTATCCTTGCACAACATAGTTCCTATTTCCCTGACAACAGGGTCACTGAAAATAACCACCTCCTGTGGGACCAGCACATTCTGCCTTGGAGATTGCTGCTGTGTTGTCTGATGCACAAGTGTGAGCTCTGGCATTGAGCTGGGCAGCTAAGAGCTTGATGCCCCCACAATTTTAATTCCTTTGAGGGCATCTACCATACTCTTCAAACTCTCCTAAACACCCATCAGAATGCTGAGTTGATGCTTAATTTCCTCAGGACCCCCCCTGCACCTAGCATACACATGGATTTCCCCACCTTGTATGGATCATGTCTTGTTCCACAAAGGTTTGCAAACATTTCACAAGTATCTTACAAAGAATGCAAAGAAAAGCAGCAAAGACTTCTTTACTTACAAGGTGGTATCAAAAATTTTGTACCCTGACCTAGATAAAACATCAGTAAAGATGCCATTTGTAATATAAGTTGTCTACATATTCAATAACTAACATGTGGAATTTCATTCCTGTAGTTAACCGTACATCAGAGGTGGAGCCTGGAATCTGAGGAAGGACGCAATGGTTGACAAAGTGGAGTATCGAGCAGTGATCAAGTTCCTGCATTTGCAGGGCAAGAAAGGTCAGGAAATTGACAAAGAAATGAAAGCTGTGTATGGGCATAATTGTCCATCCTATGACACTGTAAAAAAGTGGAAATGGGAGTTCCAGTGCGGTTGTACAAGTGTCTTTGACGAGCCAAGAGAAGGAGGGCCATCAACATCCACAGACAGTTTGTTATTTGGTTTTTAGGAGCATTAGCAAATAAGGCCATATTGCTCCGGGGATATGCGGTGGTCATTCCCTGACCTTTCCGCATCCTCTGTATTTGGTAGTCACTGGCTCGAACCTTAGTCTAATCAAGAAGCATGTGCTATGCACTGCTGCTCCTGCCCACCTGGCTATTGAGGAGCCATCCACAGACAGTGAGACGGTTGCAAAGATTGAGCAGCTGGTGCTGAGTGAGAGATATGTGACAATTCATTTCATCACAAATGCAGTGGAAATTAGTTATGGGTCTGTCCACAGCATTTTACATGATCATCTACACATGTTTAAGGTCTCTGCACAATGGGTTCAAAGATTGCTGACTCCTTTGCAGAAGCAATGCCAAATGTAATGTTCTCACCAACTGTTGGTTGTTGTTGTTATTTGGTTTTTAGGAGCATTAGCAACTAAGGCCATATTGCTCCGGGATATGCGGTCGTCATTCCCTGACCTTTCTGCATCCTCCGTATTTGGTGGTGACGGGCTCGAACCCCGGTCTAATCAAGAAGCGTGTGCTACGCACTGCTGCTCCTTCCCACCTGGCTACGGAGGTGCCCCAACTGTTGGATTTGTGCAATGCGGATGTTGAGAACTTTTTTGATCAGTTGGTGAAAAATGACAAATGCTAGGTGTACCAGTATGATTCGGAGACTAAAGACATGTCAAAGCAGTGGAAGCACACCTCCTCCCCACCTCGCAAAAAAGGCGAAGACCACTCCATCTGTGAAGAAGGTGATGCTGTCCGTGTTTTGGGACAGAAAAGGGATTATCCTGACACATTATCTATTTCGTGGTTCCACACTTACCGGAGAATACTACAGAAATCTTTTGAAAGAGTTATGTGATGCTTTGAAGGTGAAAAGGCATAGAATATTAACCAAAGGTGTTCATCTTCTGTCAGACAATGCACCGGCTCACATGATCATTGCCACGATCATTGCCACCACCAACTTTGTTGCTCAGTGCAGCTTCAAACTATTGCAGCACCACCCTATTCTCCTGACCTAGCACCATCAGACTTCTTCTTGTTTTGAGAAACAAATAAACCATTGTGTGGACGACACTGATTCGTCTCAGGAAGTCATCAATGAAGTGGAATCGTGGTTTCAGGCAAAAAGTGTGGATTTCTATTATCAAGGTATTAAACAACTGATCCATAGAGGGCAGAAATGTGTTACTATACATGGAAAGTACACAGAAAAGGATTAAAGTTCCTACAAAGTTTCATCTTTCTAGGGCTATTATTTCTTGGTAAGGGTACAAACTTTTTGATACCTCCTCGTATACTAACAGTAGAAAAAGGAGGTTGAATCACATTGGCCCATTTGATTTTGATGGTTTAATTGTAGATGATCTTGGTCAGGTTGCTGACAAACTGAACAGGTATTTTGCATCTACATTCACACATGAGGAATTCTTTATGGAAGGAGGACAGAAGTTTATAAAACTCTAACAGGAAGCAAAATGATTGTATGATAAATGAGAAGAAAACAGAAGAGAAATTGTTGAAGCTAAACATAAAAAAGGCATCTGGGATCGATGGAATCCATCTAATTATATTAATGGAGATAAGCAAACCCTTGGCCATAATTATAAGAGCATCTTTGGATTCAGAGGAGGTCCCTATGGACTGGAGATGTGCAAATGTACACTCAATTCACAAAGGAGGTCAAAAGGTAACAAGAGCAATTACAGACGTGTCATCTTAACTTCTGTCCCAGGGAAAATAACAGAGTCACTGGTTGATGAAGTAATGCAGGATCAGCTAGACAGGAATGCAATTATACTGAAGCCACAGCATGGATTTGTTAAGGGGCGATCTTGTCTAACCAATCTGACTGGATACTATGATGCAGTAACAAAGGAATTGCTTGCAAGGTACTGCCTATGGGTAGCAGTAATCCCACATTAACATATCAACTGTGTGTTACTACACTCAAGCATAGTGGAAAATGAAAAAGAACTGGGGGTAACTGCACAGTCAGATATGAAGTTCTCTGAGCAGTTCAGACAGGTGCCAGAACAGTTCATTGGGTTTTGTTAAATATACAGTAACTTTTCTAGAAGGTATAAGGAGGTGATTATTGCATAGTATACTTATCAATGATATTGATGAAGGTATATCAGGCTTAATATTCAAGTTTGCAGATGATACTAAGGTTAGCAGGGTTGTTAATGACAGTAATGGCAGTATGTTACTGCAACAGGATCTAGAAAAGTTAGGCTGAGAGTGGCAACTGAAGTTTAACATTGACAAATGCAAAGTACTGCATATGGGTAGAAGTAATCCCAGAGAAATGTAACAACTGTGGTACTGTGCTGAAGGTGGTAGATGACTCTCATCAACCAGTGCAATACCACCACTTTGCTTATTGGAGGCTTGAAGTGGTGAAACCCATGTTTAGTCTGTAGAACAAAGTTTCCATCATACCACCCCCATACTTCTCCTTCAACCCATGCATGGTACTAAGTACTATAGGTTTTGATACCTTTTGTGTTTGGGGTTTTCATAAAAAAAAACAAAAAAAAACTACATTTAGGGAGGTAGAAAATGAAAAAGACCTGGGAGTAATTGTGCAGTCAGATATGAAGTTTTCTGAGCAGTGCAGACAAGCTGCCAGAGCAGGTCATAGGGTACTGTCAATGATATACAGGAATTTTGCTAGTAGGGAAAAGGAAGTGATTATCCCTTTGTATAAGGAAATGGCCAGGGTATGTCTTGAGTGCTGCATACAGGTCTGGAGGCCTCATTTTAGGAAGGATGTAGAGTTGCTTGAGTGAGTACAGAAAGGGCAACAAGATTGGTGAGTGGAATGAAGGGATCCTCTTACCAAGAAAGGCTTAAGTTCTGCAAATTGCAGCATCTGGAGACTAGGCACCTGTGAGGTTATTGATTGAGGTGTATAAGGCATTAAATGGGTTGAGATTCAATGCCGATGAGATTCTTCCTCTTGCCCAGATTAATTGTCTGAGGGATATAAATTCAAACTGAGGAAAGACAGTTGTAGAATAGATGTGTAGAAATTTGCCTTTAGCCAGCGAGTAGTTGATTGCTGAAACAAACTTCCATCTGTCATGGAAGTTGATAGCTTAAATAAATTCAAGGAGGAAGAGTTTTTTTTTTGGCTGATGCTACATAAGCTTGCTTTCTTGCATCACATGCCTGTACTACTACTACTACTCCTATTGTATCTGGAGTGCTGCGTACAGGTCTGGAGATTTCACTTCAGGAAAGATGTAGATCTCATGGAATAGCTGCAGAGAACAAGAGGGGGTCATACCAAGAAAGGCTTCAGTTCTGCAAACTGCAATGTCTGGAGATTAGGCATTTGCGAGGAGATCTTAATGAATGAGATGTTTAAGGCCTTGTATGGATTGAGTAAGCTCAATGCTCATAGTATTCTTCAGCTTGCTTGTTCAGGCCTGACATAGCCAAGTGGTCAGGAGAAAGCGTGTAGTAGCACATGCTCTTTGACTGAACCGGGGTTCAAGCTTATGACTGCTAAATACAATTAACATTTGTTGTATACAATTAACTTTTATTGTAAACTCCACTGACCTGGTGGTCATGCCAGAGTATAAACAAGAACATATGAGAGGGACACAAATTCAAATTGAATAAGGATGGTGGCAGGATAAATGTGGGACAACCTTCCATCTATAGTTGCTGAAGTGGGTAGTTTGAATAAATTCAAGGAAGAGCTATAAAAATGACTGGATGGGATGGACAGGTGTTCTGGGATTTTTTTTTTCTCCTCTTTGGCTGATGCTTTATAAGCCATGCTTTCTTACATTATTTACCATTACTAATATTTGGTTTTCTTATTTTGAAACTAATAATAGTACTGAGTCTCAAATGACTTCATACTCTGCTTATTTCAGTTTCCAACTTATAGTCTGCTTGATCATTCATATACATGTGTGTATTATCATTATACTGACAAGCAAATTTCAAATAGTTCCATTAATTCTTTTAGGATGGGATAATTTTTTGGGCACCAAGTGTATATAAACATGAAATATAGGATTAACATAACTCATAGAGAAAATAACAATTATACACTGTACTTATGCTGTATAAAATAAGAAAACAACAACAAAAAAACTACCTTCATGGTTATAGTGGGTGCATGCTGTTTAAAAAGAATATCCCAAATTTCAAGGTCTCCACTAGTTTTGGTGAGGAATAAAACAGATGGCCGAGTTGGACTCCAGCTACCATTGGTTATGTAGCTATCCCTATTCCTGAAAGATATTAATATAATAGCAACATAAATGAAAAGATAACTGTTATTAAATTTCCCACATAGAAACACACAAATTCAAACAGATTTCATCTAATTGTATTGTAAAGTAACTTGTATTACTTATTTTTCAGATGTGCTGATATTGTATTAATCAATTTTCTACTGTAAAATAATGATTTTTCCAGGAGTCAACTGTAACAAAAGCCACGGTCAAGCAGATAAAATTTCCATGTTGTGACAGCTAATTATTCTCTTTATTCTTACTATCATGCAAAAATCAGAATCAGAGAAGAAATGCTTATCAGCAGCTCTTATTGGCAGTTTATATTTGTAGCTCTTAGCGGCCATAAACTATGGTTGGATGATAGCTATCCTATGGTTGCTATTATGCCAGATTAGCTATCAAGAAAAAAAAAGATATTTCTGTGCAAAATAAATTCTGCACAGGAACAATGATTTTGTACTATGTGTATGTGAATTACTCTGTATTTTGGTAACACTGATGTAAGAACTTGCTTTAGTATAGCATTAGTATTAAAAGACATAATGATGCAAAAAAAAAAAAAAAAAATGGGAGCAACCTATTCCAACAGTTATTTCAAGGTTGCTCTTGCAGGCAACCCACTTTAGCATTCCACAACACATCTCTTAAGGTAAACTTCACAAGATCTAGTCTCCTATTGCCCCCTAAGCCTTTATATTTGTGATCTCTGATTCCTATCTTATCCACTAGTGAGAATATCATTCCCCCATTCATTCAACTAATCCCCTAAGGAGAATTAGTTGAATTAATGGAGCTAAGCCCTGCAAGACTACATCTAATCAACTTCTCATATAATAATGCTTGGCAGTCTAACCAATCTAATTGCCCCACCCCTCTCTGCATACTTTCCAGTAGTGTATTCTCCCAGATTTGGATACAATATTCCAAGTTTAGTCACACTATCATCTTACAGAGTAAAACATGATCCCCCTATCTCTCTCTCTCTCTCTCTCTCTCTACTGGAAAAATTCAAATAAATCATAAATAGAATACTGATGCTGTGTGCTTGCTGCCCACCTGTACTGCATTTCTGTATCATAATCTCCACGTTCTTCTCATTCCAAACATCCCCTATTTCTTCTCACCCATCCTATAAAATACTATTGGGTGTGTGTGTGTGTGTGTGTGTGTGTGTGTTCCTCAGTTCTCAATACCTTGCACATGGTAGCATTAAACTTTAGCTGATGTTTTTCAGACCATATTTGCAATAGGTCCAAATCTTTTTTTGCAACATCAAAGCCTGGTTCTGTGTTAACCATCCTCACAACCTTTAAACCAGTGAACTTTCAGCTTCACATGTATTTCCTCACTGATAACATTCGGAAGATAAGAAACTAGAGAGATCCGAGCAAAAATCCTTGAAGGATCCTACCTGCCACTCCAACTCCCTATGAATCCTCATTGTCATCCCAACCTGCTCCAGATCATCTTTACTTCAATTTCTTATTTAGGAGGAAATTCATTCCCCCTAAATGGAAATAGTATTATTAGCAGCAAATGATGCAAGAAAGCAAGCTTATATATCTCCAACAAAAAAAAAAAAAAAAAAACCACTTCCCACAGTACCTATCTACATCTTATTTGAATTTAGCAAACTACCCAGTTCCACAGCACCAGATGAAAGTTGGTTCAAACAATCACCTACCCACTGACTGAATTTCCATACAACTCTCCTACAATCACTTTTGTCAATTTAAAATTATGTCCCTCTTATGTGGGTTGTCTTAGCAAGAGGAAGGATGTCATCAACATTTAGTTAGCTTACTCAAACCATTCAAAGATTTAAACAACTCAATCAGATCTCCTGTGGCTGCCTAGTTTGCAAATGCTTCAATTTGAAGAAATGAAGCCTTTCTTGGTAAGAGCACCCTTTTGTTCCCCTCAATAATCTCATTGCCCTTCTCTGCACCTATTCCAAAGCATTCACAACCTTCCTAAAATGAGACTTCCAGATGCCTCGAATGCAGCATTCAAGATGTAGCCTAACCATGCGTTATGGAACAGGATAAACATCTCCTTGTCTGGAAAAATTTCAGTATATCATTAACAAAATCTCATGAGAAATCCTAGCAGCCTGTCTGCACTACTCAGAGAGAATTTCTGTCCGACTGTACAATTACCTCCAAGTCTTTTTTCATTCTCCACTACCCTGAGTGTGATACCACACAGTTGGTATGTTATTCTGGAATTATTGCTACCCATATGCAGTACCTTGCATTTATTAATGTTCAATTCAAGCTTCGATTGCAACTTCTCAGCGTATCTGCCTAATGTTTTAAAAATCTCGTTACAGGTAGTATATCCCAATTACTGCCATTAACCACTCTGCCAAACTTTGTATCAACACCTGCAAACTTAGACATTAAGCCTCATTTTCTTTCATCAATATTATTAATAAATATATAAAATAACAACAGGCCTAGCCCTTGGGGAATCCACTAATAATATCTTTCCAAGAGGAGCAGTGTACCCTGAAAATCGCTTCTTGACTTCTCCCACTAAATAATCCATTTATCCATAGCAGTAGCTTGCACCTAATGCCACTCTGCTCCAATTTGTACAGCAATATTTTTTTTTTGTGGAACAGTATCAAAGGCTTGTCTGAAATCTAAGTACATGATATCAAAATTATTTTTTTCATCCAATTCTTATGCAGTATCTAATCACAATTCTAACCAGATTGGTCAGACAAGATTGCCCCTTAACAAATCCATGCTGTGATTGCAGAATAACTGCATTCCTGTCCAGATGGTCCTGCATTTGTTCTTTAACCAGTGCTCAATTTTCTCTGAAACTGAAGTTAAGCTAATATTCACTTCACCCTTTATTCCCCCTTTGTGAATTGGGGATATATTTGCACATCTCCAGTTCATAGGGACCTCACCTGAATTTGAGGATGCTCTCATAATTATGGCTAAAGGTTTTTGCTTACCTATTTTGCTGCCTTCCTGAATATAATTGGATAAATCCCATTCACCCGAGGTGAATTTTTTTACTTTTAAGCTGAACTTCTGTTTAGCTTCAACAATTTCTCTTCCATTCTCCTCTCAGTCATCACAAAATCATTTAGTTATCTGTTAGAATTTAATAAACTTCTGTCATCCCTACCCCTAAAAAATTTCTCATGTGTAAATGTATATGTAAAATACTTATTCAGTGTGTCTGCAACCTGAGCAGAACCATCAATCACTTACATCTCTATCTGTGGCTGCTATTAATCTACCAGTTTAGCAGTAACACAAGCTAGCAGTTTTCTGACCCACCTAACTCATCACTTTCACAGTGACTCAACAGTATCAACAAATATTCTTGCATTCCTATCCCATCCCTGTAAAACCAGTCTCTCTCCTGTTAACAAGCTATTGAATAACTGTTATCGGATGACTCCTATTATTGGATAGTCCTCAATCAATCTGGGCAGAAAACCAGGCTTTCAATTCATTAATTACCTCTTCATCAGTGTGAAATCTGTAGCTCCATAATGGTTTCTTCGTTTTATTAAAGAGCAAGAAGTCTGAAGGCAAGTGGTCAGAAGAATAAGATGATGCTGCAAATTATCAAAGTCGCACCTGATTGCAAAATCCATTGTCAGGAACTTTGTCAATAATTCTCCTTGTGAGCAGGGGCATTACTGGCTAAGAAACAGACACCTTTGGATAGCTTCCTGCATGTCTTCAACTTGTCTCTTTTAACTTTTCAAGGGGTTTTCTGTAGTATTCTCCAAACAAATTTTACTGGAATTCCAGTGAAAGTACATTCTCATGCAAATCTAAATACATCTAAAGGTGTAATATCTAGCTGGGATCCATTGAATGTTACAGATGAAGAAATAACAGAAGAGGTTTGGGACAGAATGTAATTGAAGTCAAATGAATTATAGTTAAAAAAAGATACTGCTGTCTTTTGGGATGTAGACTGTAGGAATAATACCTTTAGAATCCCAGAAGAAGACTGATAACATGGCAGACAACCAAACCTTGGCATTTTTGGGGTTTGGTGAATATGAATGTTTTTATTGTTTGCTTGTCTGTTTTGTTCCTGGGTCATAGTGATTGTATGCAGCATTCATTCATTGCCACAATTAGGTTGTCAAAAGAATCAACAATGTTCTCTCTACAAAGCTCCAACAATTGTGCAGAACACTCTTTTCTGTGAAGCTTTCAAGGAGGTTTCAACAATCTTGAAACTCAAAAGGCAGAACTTATGCATTATGGTGCAAACAGACCCATCGCTAATGTTCACTTCATTTGGTATAAAAATTATAGTCACACATCTGTCTTCAAGGACTAGCTGTTCCACTTTAGCCATAATGGCAAGGTAGGTCTGTGGTTCAGATGCATCTTCCTTCTCTTGGGTCATCGTGCACACTGCTTTGTGCACAATGACCCTTTGTGCACAGGAATATTATTCTTACCTCTAATGAGATAAGAATAATATTACTTGTAGGTATAAGTTTATTATCTTTTTTTAACTATAATTCATTTGACTTCAATTACATTCTGTCCCAAACCTCTTCTGTTATTTCTTCATCTGTAACATTCAATGGATCCCAGCTAGATATTACACCTTTAGATGTATTTAGATTTGCATGAGAATGTACTTTCACTGGAATTCCAGTAAAATTGGTAACATGTAGTAGATCCTCTGAATGCCTGCAGTTTATAGTTTCCACTAGCAGGTCTCCTGAATGCAGTCTCTTGACCATCTTATGATATCCTGCAATACTTTTCAGGTGTTTCTGAATAAGGAAGGGAGATAACTTACTTAGAGGCTGATCTTCAAGTGAGTGCAATATGAGAAATGTGGGAAAATTTGTTGCTGAGGAATTTGTTTTAAACCTCTTGGGCTGATATGTGTCATGGCCAGATGCCTGTTGGCTCTAAAGGTGGAAACATTGTGATCCATATTTGCTCATTTTGGTCCTTGGCAGATTAACTTTTCTGCCAAGGTTTCCAGCTCAGTCACATGGAGAGGCAGGTGCAGTGCCACCAATGACCAAGCAATATGAGGTCAGTGGTTAGTGTGTTATGAAGGTTAGTTTTAACTATATAATATCGGTGCAGATACACCATAGTTTACCCATAAATTTGAACTACATATGTAGTGTAAAGGCATCGTTTTAACTGTATCTCATATTGTGGGTGTCTTCACAACGAGACAGCTGGTATTGCACTACTTTGAATAAATAACACTTCTCTAATAGAGAAGACTACTGTTATTTATTTTCAGTGGATACCACCATGCAGACGATCGTTTCGAAGCTAATTGGCTCGTCATCGGTGGGTGGGCAGGTACCCTGGTAATGCAATGTGCCATCACAGTTGTGAAGTTATTTCCACAATATGAGATGCCAAATGGTGAATAAGTAATAATGTATTAGAAGAATAAATGCACAAGGCATAATTCCTTATGGGTTTAGGTAATAACTATATAAAATCAGTGTAGATATACCATAGTTTACCCATAAATTTGAACTACATATGTAGTGTAAAGGCATTGTTTTAAATTTTATATACAAGATTAAAGGTGCCTTTCCTTTTTTTTAGTGAGCTTACTAAATACTTTGAAGAGCAGAAATCAAACTCCTAGGTAAATGAAAACTTGAATATTCTCTGTAATCTACTGACTAGAGAGAAGATACTTTAAAATTCACTTTGAAACTCACTTTGATAGCTCATGGCCCTTGGTTCACAACAGAGTAATAGCATGACTGCATCTGCACCACTTTTTAATTCTTCCATGAAGAGAATTTTTAACAACTTTATCACTCTACATATTGGAAGTCAGACATATGAAAGGATATATATAAATAATTTGTGCTACTGTAATTCAAGGATATGAGAAAATTTTAATGATTCTCTCTCTTCAGGTTAAAAACATGTTTTTTATGTAAGCACCAACAAATGTTCCATATTTATGACTTACCACAAAGAAAGAAGAGAAGCCTCTTTCACTTCTTCTGACCAAATCTAAAAAAAAAAAATAGAAAATAAAAATATTAATGGTGACAATTCTGTCTCTCCAAAGATTTACATCACCTATTCTTCTACTCCAAAAACTACAAAGCACAAAATTATGATATGTGGTGCACTTCTCATGTTGGAATTATAAGCCAGCTTCATTTGTAAAATCCAACTAGAGGCAGTTACAGTAAATATAAAACTTTTAGACATAAATTTAAAAAAAAAAAAAAAAAAAAAAAAGACCAGTACTGCACTCTTTATGCTCTACTTAAGTGCTTTTTTTTTTTTTTTTTTTTTTCATATAAACACAGCTCCATATTTATATCAGAGTGCAGAGAGACCACAAATTTTGAAATTCTTTTTCCACCATCCAACAAAAAAAAAAAAAAAAAAAGCAGCCAGTCTGAGTGATGCCGTAATATTTTTTTCAGTAATTTCTTTATAGTAATTTTTTTTATCCTAAAAAAAAAAAAGGATTACAATAAAGATATAACCATGATTGATGGCAGAGACTGATATAATTAAATTTAATTCCTTGTTCGTCAATTGAACTTAATTTAACAGTTTAGCTGTGTTTTGATCTAAATTGTCAATGAGTTTTCGTGATGTTGAAAGCTATACTAATTTTAACTAACAGGGATTGTAATGTAATATGCAAACAGCTTTTGCTAAAACCTGTTTTAATTAACAGGTAAATCAAAGTATTTTAGGCTTTTATTAATTGTATTAATAAATTTTATTAATTGCATCACTTCAGGTTTTCTTAACTGTAGGACTGTTATGAAGTACAATATACCTTGCTTTTAAATACTCATCAAAAATCTTACAAATCTATTAATTCAAACAGCATGTTTGCCCTTCGTGTACTTCTACTTTTAAGTAACGAATGCAAAATGAATAGTTAAACTCACAGAACAAATTTATCTGCAAAAAAGGGCTAAACCACCCAAAAGCTTCCTCATTCATTTCACAAATATACATGGTCTTAGTTCCACTCTCAATATCCATTTCTACCAACAATCTGCTAAGCCCCCACTTACTTTTTATGACAGCATTACAATTATCAGATGCCTCAACCACTACTCATCTTAGTTGTCCTAACTATTCACTTTATGACTGCTTTTGCTTCAAAAGTGGTACATGTGCATAAGTGAGCTGTAATATTCCTTGTAAGAGACTTCCTAATTTGAAATTTCCTCTGGCTTAAAATCTCTCTACCATTCTCCCTATTCCATTAATCCCTCAGAAATTTCTGACTTTCTTTCTTTGAAACTTGACTTTCTCCAGTCTAACTTTCCTAACTGTGAGGAAAATTTCCTCGGTAATGTTAAACATTCACAACTCCAGCTGGCTTCAGTTTTCCAGTTAATGGACTTGGCTGGCGTTATGGTTGGAATTACAAGAATACAAAATGGGATGATCTGCACAATTTGTATTCTTCTTTTACTTGGCTGGATTATGACCTTAAATCTTCTGATCCCACTGTTTTTGGACGAAAATTGTGTCTGTTAAATTATTCCAACAGGGATGAAATCCTTTATTCTGCATTCCTTCCTAAAATCCCATCCTTTACCTAAACCTTGGTTTTCCAAAAAATGTGCTAAGGCTGTTCAAAGTAAGAATGTAGCATATCACAACTGGATTGTGATATGCTACAATATCACAATATTCAAATATCCAGCTTCATTTTCTGCCTACACCAAAGCTTGCTACAATTGCAAATCAGCTATTAATCACTACAAATTTGATTCTGAACAGGTTAAAAGTAGAAACTTGCTTCTTGTCCTAATGGTAATTGAGCATTCTGGTCTCTTGCCAAAATAACCAGCATAAAGTGAGTGATAAAATAAACCTGCCAAAATGAACACACAATAATAACTGTTAAACTGTTTGCATCTGTTGATGCTTAATTCACATGCAGTAAAACTCATTTAAAGTTGCTTGGAAATAATGAATCTTGGCAATAATGTCAAAAGTAAGCCAGTTGTAAAATTATTTTGGTTGTAACTTCATTTCAAAATTATCTATATTCATTCACATTTAGGTAGTCAAACTCGGTTAAAGTAACCTTGAAAGAACTTAGATATAATGTCAAAATTAAATAATTTAAAATATCTCCATATAAATTGTGCCATTTTATCTTGTTACATCATTTCAAAATTGCATATCATCACTCATTATGAACCATCATCATTACATTAACAATTAAGTACAATCAAACTCAGTTAAATTAATTTCAAAAATAATAAGAACTTGACCAGTCACACCCATCAGTTGAACAATTTATGATAAAAATGGAACAATTTATATGCAGTTAAATAACTCCATATAAATTGTCCCATTTTACTTTGGCTTTAAATGAAACCAAGGTAAAATGGGAAATTTTAGTAAAATCTTTACTTACAGTGTCAAAAAAAAAAAAAAAAAAAAAAAAAAATATATATATATATATATATATATATATAAATACAATTACTTTTTATCTATTTTCACTCATTGACATGTAATGTACATTATTTGTAGTTAAGTCATTTAGGTTTCTAATGTTCAAACGGTAAGTTTTGTGTTCAAATATGTAAATTCGATACAATGCAGAACCAATAATGTGGTCCAAAATTTTGGATCCTATCACCCACATTATATCTGGTTTACAGTGTATCTTGCATTTACATTCATACATCAAATTTTTGGGAATGTCAGAAGTATATAATATGATATACTTCTGGCATTTTTCTTTCACATTCTTCTCATATTCTAAATGAGAGGAAAAAGTGCTGAAGCAAAAAGTAAGTAACACAACCAGGGTGGATGTGAGCTATCAAATTATAGCAAACCTATAGCATAACTATGAGTGAAGAGGCAAACATTTATCAGGCCTAATAAGGTAGAAGAAATTTTAGTTGAAGTGAACTGATTGCTGGTAGTGAAGTCAATCACCATTGAGGAATTTATCATATATTGCTCGGGTACAATTTTTCTATAATTTTGGTCCTGTTCAAAATGTTGAGGATCAATATCAGTTTCTACACAAATTTAGTCACTTGGAATGGTAGGAAGCAATGTGTTTTGTGAAGCCTGATGTGGCCATGTGAAAATGCATTTTTCTCAACACAGGAAATTGGATCCAGCAATGACAGTGTCCTACAAGCATAGCTGTGTCATTGCAAGCAGATGATATTAAAAAATATGATACAATATAGAGGCATGATTTTGGTTTGCATGGCTTTTTGCATGTCCTGTACATACACACATCTATGCCAAATACCACAAAACACGTCTACATTTTTTTTTTTGGATACAAATGTTCGTGCTGTTCAAAATATGTGGTATTGCTTGCACAATACCACATATTTTCACTGCTCCACTTATCACTTTCATCATTCATGATGGCATAGTAAACACAGATGCCTATTCTGCAAGAACAGAGCAAAGAAAGAGAAAAAGTTAGTTCTTACTACCTGCAGAACTTTGAAAACCTCTTATTTTATCTGTTGATTTCTGATCATTATTTACATTATGGGAGATGCCATGTCACTGTGGATTTTTACAGTTAATAGCTGCTGATTATTAACCATTGATGATCTGCATTATTAATGTGTCATATAAGTTGTTGCAATTAGCAATACTCACTCTGCATGAGCATTGACAATCATTCCTCTTCTCATGAACTTGTTGACATCACCTGTTTTTCCCACTGCAAAGCATTAATGACAAAAGTGAGACTATGCAGCTCTGATTATAGGTATGGTCATTTCCTTATGTTATTAAGCAACAAGCTTTCATTCAGATTCAACAGGAGGTGTTCACACATCAGGATGTTTGACACTGTAATATTTTTTTAGGGAAATGTATTATATAATAATTCTTTATTCCTAGTACAATGGTCAAAATTATCTAAATAACTCTTACCCTTGCAACCCAAGCACCAACAGTAAGAAAGTACTTGAGAAAAAAAGGATTCCTTTTAACAGTGTAGACGGAACTCTGATGTCCTTCATAGAGAGCTACTATCTTTTCTTGTGGAGTTTTTGCTTTTCTGTTACATGATAAGACTACTCCTTGTTCGGTTCCAATCAGAAATTTATTAGGCTAGAATAGAAATGAAACCATTGTAAACTTATAATTTATTCCTAATACTAATGTTGTAACCTGAGCTAACCTGAGCAATCACTATTTGCAAATGGTTCTTCTTATGGGAAGTGTAGATATGAAGTCTGATCAAAAAGTTAAGGCTTTACTTTTATAAAAAAAATTAGGGCACATGTAACATTTTTATAAATGGCTGCATTCAAAGTATTTTTTCCCTGATGATATGCAAGTGTCCCAATGTTCCTGCCACTTCTGGAAGCATCAATAGAAGTCTTTATATAAGTAATTTGGTTGGGTTCTACTGTTGTATTCTATTGAATGGTTGGAATGTTGTCAATTCTTCATCCTCCCAGTTCATTTTGAGTTTGAGAAAGAAAAAAAAAAAAATCACATGGTGCAAGGTCAAGTGAATATGGAGTGTGGACTATAAAAATGATTTTTTGGACCAAAAATTCTTGAATAAAGAGGGTGCACCGTGTTTGGGAGCAATGTCAGGGTGCAGGAACAGCCACCATTTTCAGGTGATGTTTTCTCCTAACTTTTTCCCTTCAACTGGTACGGTTTACTGACTGACCACTGAACAAATTCACAATGAATGATGCCCTAAATGTTAAAAAAAAAAAAAAAAACAAGCAACACTGTTCTCGCATTTCAGTAGACTTACCATAATGTTTTTGGATTGAACAAGTTTGGCGATTTCCACTGAGATTAATGGAATTTTCGATTCACAGCATTACACCTATATTTTATCATTCATAATAATGCAACTGATGAAATTAAGGGGTTCATTTCCACCCTACTTTTCAGCTGTCTCACAGTTCTCATTGGCAAACCTGGTTATCATTCAACAATCTTGGAACAAATTTTGCTGATACTTGATGCATGCATGCCAATATTTTCATTCAAAATCACCTGACATGATTGAAAGGAGATTCCCAGTTTATCAGAAATTTTTCCAATGCTTAACCACTAATGAAGACAAATTTTTTTTTTTCATACATTTAGCAACCATTTCATCACTACTTGAAGTCAAAAGCTGAACCGAATATTGGTCATCTTCAACAGATTCTTGGCCATTTTGGAAATGTTTCATCTACTGATAAACAAGAACTTTACTTAAACAAGCATCACCAAATGCAATTCTTAATATTTAGAGGATTTCTGCTCTGTTTTTCCTTTTACATTTACTCATCAATTTGTCACTATATGTATAACACTATTTTAATAATAGTCTTAGAATGTTTTGATCAAACCCTGTACAAAATAACTAAAATAAAGCCATGAACAAATAATATTTAATCACTTAGACATGATAAGAATTTATATGAACATTTATAGGAAATTGTACTGTGTAGTTCCGATTCAACTCAGACGTAAAAAACGCAGATATAGGGACAATGAACTAAAAATTGTAAGCAGTCCTCCACAAAACAGAAATATGTAAAATATATATATATATATATATATATATATATATATACCATTTATATCTATACAGGGTGTCTCAAAAATATTGGTACAAACGTTTAGGGGAGGTAAGTAACATCTAAAGGAATGTGAATCGCATAGGAACCCATAACCGGAAACGTCACCGTAAGTCGGTAGACGGCGCTGTTCATCAGTTCGCGAGAGGGAAAATTTCTTGTTTATTCATTCCAACAGTAGTCGCCGCACGAAGAGCATGCATAAATATACGAACTGTGATCTGGCAGACATGCACCTAGTGTATGGATTAGCAGGGGGTAATGGACGAGCCGCTCAACGAATTTATGGAGAACGCTTCCCAGAGAGATATGTACCGGACCACCGTTTGTTTGCGCGTGTGCATCAAAATTTGTGCGATTATGGGTCATTTAGAGGTAACAGGAGTAGTGGGGGCAGACCATGTTCGACCGCCATGGAAGAAAGTGTATTGACTGCCATCCAGAATAATCCTACTACCAGCACACATGCCGTTGCCTCTGCCTTAGGAGTGTCTTGTTGCAGTGTACAGCGTGTCTGGCACGACGATTCCTTACACCCCTTTCATCTCCAAAGGGTTCAGTTACTGCTCCCCCAAGATCATCCTGCACATGCGGCTTTTGCGCAGTGGTTTCTCCAAGAAAGTGTTCAACAACACTTGAATTTTCCAGCCTATGTTTTGTTCACGGATGAGGCTTGTTCAATCAGCACAATGCTCATGTGCCGGCTCACGACAACCCACACGGTGTACACCCCCATGTGGCGTACACCGTGTGGGTTGTTGTTGTGCCCGCACATTTATTGCGAAGCGATGTTGTGCCCCATGTGGCGTACACATGTGGCACAACATCGCTTCGCAATAAATGTGTGGGCAGGTATGGTCGGTGACTGCTTAGTCGGCCCATACCTGTTACCATCCCGCATGAACTCCGCTAAATATCAGATCTTTCTTGAACAAGTTCTACCAGTGTTACTTGACGATGTTCCAGCAAATGTGAGACGGAACATTTGGTTTCGATATGATGGGGCACCTGCCCAATATGGAAGGTGTGTTCATGACCATTTGAACAGGCATTTTGGGCGTCGATGGATTGGCTGTGGTGGACCCGTTGCCTGGCCCCCACGCTCACCTGATTTATCGAGCCTTGATTTCTTTCTGTGGGGGCCCTCAAATCTATCATGTATGAATTGCCTGTGGAGACGGAAATGGATCTCGTGGTGAGACTCGTCTGCGCTGCTGCTACTGTCAAAGAAACTCCAGGTGTGTTCGACCGTGTCCGCCAATCCATGCTGCGTCGGTGTCATGCATGCATCACGTCTCATGGTGGAACCTTCGAGCATCTGTTGTAACATCATGAAATGCATCCATCTTGTACTCTATTGTTAATATCATGTCAAATAAATGTTTGCCACTAATTACTGTCTTGTGTCATTTCTGCTTCTTGTGCCTCTGCTACTACTTTCCCGTGACATTTCCGGTTATGGGTTCCTATGCAATTCACATTCCTTTAGATGTTACCTACCTCCCCTAAACATTTGTACCAATATTTTTGAGACACCCTGTATATATAAAACACTTAGGTATGCTGCCCAAATTTTCCAACTGCTAATTGTTGCCAGAACCTGTTCACACAGTTCACCTCACATGACCATCATACTGGGCATTCTTTATTAATTTTTGTACTAAAGTTTTTGGAGTGAAGAAAGTGTAAAAATGGCTGAACAGTATGTAAGAACTTTGAGAAAATGTAGAAGAAATGCTAATGAAACATTAGAGGAGAGATCTAATAGACTAAGAGACCGAAATGAGACTCTATGACTATGAAGATGGACAGAAAACATTGAAGAAAGAGGAGCAAGATTAGAAATGAGAAGATGGGCTATGCCGTTTCAGCATAGGACTAATCAAATAGAAGTATCAGATGCGAATAATCAACAAGCTGTAATTAATGTGGAAGAGCATGACATGGGAAATATGTGTTACAACTGTGAGTATTGCAATGCAAGATATTGGGGACATGAGTTAAACACATCGAATAAATACACTAAATGCTGTCACGATGGAAAGGTTTCACTTGACCTACTGTCTGAGACACCTACTCTATTATGAGAGCTGCTTACAGGGGATACATGTGAAGCAAATAACTACAGAGAACATATACGAGAGTACAACTCAGCAATGGCATTTGCATCAATGGGCGCAAAGATTAAATCACCGCCTGGAAATGGTTCATACTGTTTTAGAATACATGGCCAGATTTACCATTTGGTCTCACCACTATATCCAAACGAGGCAAATAAGCCAGGATATAGACAACTTTATATTTTCGATTCTGCTGAAGCAACAACAAAAAGGCTTGAAAAACAATCAAGCCAAGGGTGTATGGCCGAAGTAATGCAATAAATGGATGAGATGTTTAAGAGACAGTATAATGCACCTACATCCAAAACAGAGGTTGCTGCAATATTTGTTGGAGAAGATGGGGAACCACCTGCAAATAGAGACATATGCATATATCCCACAGGTGACTGCAGTAGAATTATATCACCATAAATAAGAATGGTGAAGACTGAAGGATCTAGATTAAACTATTTACGCCATAATCAGAAAGATGGCATATGTTATGCCGGGTACATCTAGTTACTTATAATACATTAAGTTTGATGTAAGAAACACTTAAAAACTTCCGTAGAATATAAAATAATACCTATTTTATGATCTATTTTGGAAAAAATATGGAGTTCATGCCATACAATAACCAAAACAAAGCAATACTCCAAGATCTGCCACAAAAATTGTAACTGAATGTTCACCAGAGAATTTAATAACTTCAAAAAGAAATACCATACTATTACATCAAATATGTGAATCAAAATGAAACAGAAATATCAAACACACAGAAACCTTTTGGAACTACAAAAATACTTTATATGCATGAGTTAGAGACACATACAGGGGCTGGAAAAATAATGGAAACACTTATGAAACAGTATGGAATAATGTGGTATTGGGCCATTTTTGCTTTCAAAATTGATTGTGTTCTATGTGGAATAGATTAAAATAAATCTTAAACTGCTTTAAGAGGAATATTGGACCATTCTTCGTGTAGAAATGTTTCAAGCACTTGAGTGATGAAATCTGCTTCTCACTCTCCTCTCCAAACATGCCCAACAGCATTTAGGTCTGGTAATTGTGCAAGCCATGGGAGATGCTTAGCCACAGTTTCATGCTCCTGAAACAAAGATTGGATGTGTGTGTGTGTATGTGCGTGTGTTATCATCTTGAAATATTGCAACGTTTATGAGAAACAATGTTTGCACCACAGGATGAACCTGGTCACTCAGAATATCAAGGTAATAAGTGGCAGTAATTTGACTATTCAGGGTGATGATAGGATCTAATGATAACCCCACATTCCCAAACCATTGTCAATCTTCCTCTATGTTTGATGGTTTGCGCAAGACAGTTAGGATGATGTGCTTTCTTTGGCATTCACCAAACGTAAACTCTCTGTGATGTTGGAAAAAGTGTGAATCATAACATGTTTCAAATTATCAAGTGTCCAGTTTTTGCACTCCTTACACCACTGCATCCTCTTTCTAGCATTACCATCAATAATGAGTGGCTTGGAAATAGAAGCCATAAATTTTAGCTTTATTATGAAGTCTTCCCCAAACTGTTTTGCTAGAATTGGATTACTGAGACTCATATTAACTTCTGCAGTTATTTTTGGGGCAGTAATATTATCTTTTCAGGCTACAATCCTGTTCATTGTCCAACAGTCTTTCAGTTAGCTTTGATTTTCTGTCACAATTCATCCTATCAGATTTTGTTTTTCCATATTTGTTGAGTGCACTGATCACATTGACAGAATTGCTCTGGATATTACACAAATCAGCAGTGTTAGTCACTGATGCGCCTGCTAAGTGTGCATCAACAATTTGACTTTTAGCATTCCAACAGGTAGGTCATTTTCTTCATGTATTATTTTATATCACCTCGAAATAAACCTGAGTTTTTATAATCTTTCTTTCACAGTACTACCTGTAAAATGCAAAAAAAAAAAAAAAAAAATCACTGCACATTCATAAATACATCACACAGCCATTACAAAAACTACTACTTTCATATCAGGTGTTTCCATTATTTCATGCATTCCCTGTATGTAGGTGTAAAAATTCTGTACAGAACAGAAAAAAAAAAAAGTAAAAGAAAAGTAGTTTGTTTAAAAGCAATGCTCATATTATGAGGTTACGAGCTGTTCCAATGTTATGCTAATAAATGCTACATACAAATAAGCAGCATTTATATTTTGTGGAAAGTGAGAGTCCTCACTCCACTGAGAACATGCTAAAACATAGACAAGCAGAACATGCCATTAACAAAGCAACAAGGCAAGCATACTTTGCGAGTGTTAAAATGATGAATGTCAGTTTTGGACTGTGTACATTTTAATTCATAAATCTTGCATTGTCAAAAGGTGTGTGCAATATGAGTGCTCATATACTAAACACGCCAATTTATTAGCCACACCTATACTTTTCATGATAAAGAGCATTCATTCAGTAACAGCATCACATGTTTGTACTATAAAATATAAAGCAGGTAGGCAGATATGTAAGAATGTTGTGTGTGATTTAGTGAGAAAATTGGCAAGATGAAAGATTCAATGTGGTATGACAGTTGGTGTGAGGGGTGCACCAGTATGAATATTTTGGAAACTGAAACAGTGCTGGAATTTTCATGTACAACACTGTCACTGGTGTATTCAGATTGGACAATAATCCAATAACATCCAGCCAACAGCAATCCATTGATCAGAATACGAGAGAGGCCAAAAATACAAGTGAATTCGGCCTACTGCAATGGCCTCCCCGTTCACCATATCTCAATCAAATTGAGCCCCAATGAAATAAAGTGAGATGAGCTCTTCTGACTAGAGATCCATGACCATCTAACTTGCAAAAACTATGGGAAGCAACTAAGCTAACATGGACTATCCTCCCTGTGGAACATTTCAGATGCCTAGTTGAATTTAGACCATGAGAAAACAAGGTTGTTCTGAGGGTTAAAGGGATCCTATTCATTAATTCAATAGGTGCACCTAATAAAGTGGCTATTCAGAATATAGGTCTTCAGAAGAAACCTACTCTTGTTGAACTTAGTTTCTTCAAGAAATACATATGGAAATATGCATTTCAGAAGGAAATAAGAAATAAAGAAGAAAAATTATTATGGTGCCTGCAGTTGAATCATGAAAGAATACTTCAAGATATGTAGATTGGACAATAATCAAATAGCATCTCAGCTAGTATTTGAACTAGCTGAGAAGGAAGAATTACCTGTAGCAATGGCTGCAGGCTGTAAAACTGTAGCAACAAGGTTGTAAACAATGTCTCAAGTATTACAATGGTTTAGTTTCTAAAATAAAAAAAATACTGACAAACCGCTCTGTGCTACAGACAAACTAAATGCAAATTGTATCTCTTTTATCAATGTCATGTTTTTAAATCATAACGTAAGCAGATTTTTCTTTAAAATAACCCCCTATAATGGGATGGCTATTTTAAAGAAAACTCACTGAAGAAGGACCATAATATGCATTTCTGAAGGAAAATGACTAAATATTAAGTGAAAGTATTCAATATAATTTTAATGTTAAACTTATTTTTGAAGACAGTAGTAGAACATGTATTTTATTAGCTTTCAGTCTTGTGTTATGAACAATGCCTTGTTGTATGCCAAAATTCAAATGACAATGAAGCAGTATTCTTATGCATGTACACTCCCACAATTAGTGGACTAATAATACATCACATTTATCACATGATGAAACATAAGTAAAACATAAATAAAAGAGAAAATCATATGACAATTGCATAAAAAGGGTGCATAAATGAACCTAATCCTATTTAGAAGAAAACAACACCAAAGAGACAAAAAAAAAAAAAAAAAAAAAAACCAGTGAGAGCAACAAACATTAAAAAATAGCACATCTATTACAATATTTTAAATCTTTACTATGACCTCCTAAATGGAACTTTTTTTAAAATAAATCTGGCAAGTATAAATGTAATTCACTTTACTTTATGGGGATGAGGATGAAGCTACAGCATGCATTGTATAAAAGGAGCATAGCATTGGTTAGAAATAAACAGAACAAACCATAGAATTTTAAGATCTATTACAATAAAGTTTAAATGTAATTAGTATTCAAAACAGAAGGTACCATGCTTGGTTCGAACTCTAGGCACGTGGCTCCATACACTTGATCTAAGGTTGGACAATCAGTAGTTTTGCTTGGATCTAGAATAAGACAATCTATTGGTTCAATCAATTTCCTGATATCCCACCAGAGCACCTGTAAATGATAGTATATCACTATTTTAGTATATTATTGTTATTAATTTCTTGGCATTATTATTAGTAACTAATTAATAATTATTAACTGCTGGATGACAGTTAATGTGCCGACCGGGCTAGCTGGGTAGGTAAAGTGCCTGCCTGGCAACCCAAAGGTCGCGGGTTCGGATCACAGTAAATGTAAAAACTTTGGGAAGTGCATTATGGCCACAGAAGCTGATGTGCCAACAACTAACCAAAAAAAAAAAAAAAAAAAAAAAAAAAAAGAGTTAATGTGAAGGAACAATCTGTCACTGACAAATACATTAAATAAATAAAACAAACCTATTGATGAGTAGCATGGAAAAATTAAACAAATTATATTACTACCTGCTTTACTAGGATAATGCTTAATAAAATTTCCTCTAGTAGGATTTGTAAAATAGTAATAAAAATAGGTACACATTTAACATTTCCCAGAGACAGAAAGCAACTAAAGAGAAAAAAATAATAAATCAACAGGTTAAAATGTTTATCATTATGCAACTTAAGAAGGTGCACAGTATCTTATCAATGATTTGCATCAAAGGAACAAGGAAGTTATAGTTCTATTATATAAGTCAATGGTAAGATCACATTTGAAATATTGTGTTCAGGGCCAGAGGCCACATTTAAAGTACATTCTGGCAGTAGGAAGAGCATAAGAGGTATACAGGTTGTATAGATAACAATTTTTTTCCCTTGCTAATAAAGCAAATGCCAAGCTTCCTTACATCTTTTGGCCTTTACTAATACTAATTTCATCTGTCCATCTGAGAAGTAACTCAAACTCCAGAGGCGTAGTGAATAACGATTCTGTCATAGTGCATCAGATGGCTAGTGAGTCTTCTGTGTGAGAAGAAAATATGAAAATACTGAAAACTGTTTAAACATCAGTTAAAAATTTTTTTAAAACTATTTTAATCATATAACTTGATATATAGCTAAAGTAACAGTAAAATATGTATTTTTCTGCTTGTTTTGAGTATTTTTTTTATTAATTACACTTCTTTTAATTTCTTCTTCTTCTTTCGTTTGTTATCATTCTGTAAAATCGAAGTTGGCTCTGGTTCATTTACTTCAGGTTACTGAGAAGCCATTGTACGTATAAAGTTTTTGCTATTTAATAGTCATTAGTTTGTCAAGATTTAAAGCATTTGATACAAAATATTCTTTTTATTATTATTATTTTGTAACAATACCTGAGAGTCAGATGAAGCAGAAAAACATTCTGTTGCAGACTTGGAAGACAGCCATTGGACATCATACACAATATCCCTGTGACTTACTTCCACAGGTGTCATATCTATTGGTGATGTGCCTTTCCTGGTATCCCATAAAGCTAAAAACAAAAACAATAATATTAAAATGCGCATTCACAGTATGTAAAAATATAGAATACAGTATATCCTAATAATAATTTTACTGATTCATAAAGGATAAAACTGTTTTTATGTATTTTTATCACAAAGGAGACTGTGAATATTAATTCACAGTACAGAACAAAATAATCATAATAATTTTTAAAAAATCTGAAAATAATTATAACATTTTGTGTTGTATGCTAACATTACAACACAATGCAAATGCAATTATTATTGCATTATATCTTATTGTCCAGTGACTCTATCATGCTTGAATCGACATTCAACTCTTCCTGATATATATGTATGTACAGGAACTCCCCAACTTATGTAATACTCGACTTACGCAAATTCAACTTTACGTAAGTTTTTGCCGGCCAGCGCAAACTGAAAATAAAATATGGAAATGTATTTTGCATCTGGAGGGATAAATGGAGGTATTGTGAACCCAATAACATATTGTTTTTTTTTTTGTAATTTGTTCCAAATCATTGGAAGTTGAAAATTTTGCTATATTACTAAGCTATTTATCTCTCTAAAAGGTCATATTTATAATGGAAATTGCACTACACTTTCTTCGTTATCATATGTTCCTGTTATAAGGATAAATTTTGAACGCCTTTGTGATATTTTTCTAAAGCACGTTTATGGAGGTCACGACCATAAAACAAAAACAATTTGCACTTTCCAGTTTATTAGGCTTTTCTGTTAGTGTATCTAATTATAAATGGATAGTAAACTCGATCTTATTGCATTTGCGATAATACTGATAACTGCAATTGTGTGGATTTTTACGTTATCATGGTGAAATGCGTTCCCCTTCACTGAAATCTTCAATCAAATAAAAATCAAATTTTCAGAAACTTCTCTTCATTCCTATTTACTATATGGTGCCAGGAAACAAAACAAAATTGATTTAGAAATGAAGATGATTAATTAAGAAGTACAAAGCAGGACAAAGTTTGTCATCTATTGCAAGGGAATTAAGTCTGTCTGCTTCAACAGTGAATACTATTTTAAAGGACAGTGCGCATATAAAAGAACATGTCAAAGGATCAACACACTTAAGATCAACAGTGATCACAAAACAGCGTTCAGGTGCTATATCGAAGATGGAACAGCTATTAATAATATGGATGTAAAATCAGATTCAGAAACAAGTGCCCCTAAGTCCAATGGCCATTCAAGCAAAGGCAAGAAGTATTTATGAATATATTAAGGATAAGTAAGGTGAACCCCAAGCCAAGTTCATGGCAAGCAATGGGAGGTTTAATAGATTCAAGCATTGTGCTATTTTCCACGTTAAAGTATGTGGTGAAGTTGCCAGTGCTGATTTTGCAGCTGCAGAGAAATTTTGTGATGTACTGAAAAAAATTATTGACAAAGGCGGCTATTCAACGCAGCAAATTTTTAACGTTGACGAGACTGCTCTGTATTGGAAAAAATGCCGGATCAAACGTACATTGCCAAAGAGGAAAAGACAATGCCAGGTTTCAAGGCTTCAAAATATAGGGCCACGCTCTTGCTTGGGGCTAATGCAGCGGAAGACAGCCATTGGAGATTACAGATTAAAATCACTGCTTGTGTATCATTCTGGAAATCCTCATGCATTTAAGGGCATCAATAAAGCCACCCTACCCATGTATTTCCAATCGAACCAGAGAGCATGGATAAAAAATCTCGCTTTGAGGATTGATATAAATGCTGCTTCATTCCTGAGGTTGAAAAATATTGCAAAGACAACGATGTTCCTTTCAAGATTTTGCTTCTATTAGATAATGCTCCTGGACATCTTACTCATCTAGATAATTTCAATTTGAACGTGAGAGTCATATTTCTACGGCCAACCACAACTTCACTCATCCAACCTATGGATCTGGGTGTAAATTTGAATTTAAAAGCACACTATTTACATACAACATTTGTTCAGGCATTGTTTGCAGTAGATGGTGAGAAAAATTTTACGTTAAGAGACTTTTGGAAATCTTACAATATTTACCATGTCATCTTAAACATTAATAAGGCCTGGGCGGAAATTACTAAAAGTTGTTTAAATGGTACATGAAAGAAATTTTGCCCATGGCATGTAAAAGGTTTCGAAGGATTTGAAAAAGATGAATCATATGAAGAGGTTACAGATAAGTTTGCAGGGCTACTTCAGTTGGAGGTTGATGCCAAAGATGTGGAGGAGTTAATAGAGGAAGAAGAGGAGTTATCTAACAAAGAACTTATTGACTTGCAGGCAGCGATAGTGAAAGAAGAAAATGCTGACAAAGCTCAAGATGAAACAAATGAGGAGCCGAGATGCTTCATCACCAGAGAGATGACAATGGTATTTCGTGAAATTGCATCAGCAATGGCAAGGTTTGAGAAGATGGATCCTGACAGCAAACAATTCTTAAAAGTTAACAGAGGGGTGAATGATATGCTTGCTTGCTACAAAGAAATCTACGATGAAAAGAAAAAGTCATCGTCTAGTCGTCCATTAATATGTTCTTTTGTAAGGTTGAGCGGCCAACCACTTCTAAATCTCACACAGCAGCGTACTTATCAGCTGAAGATGTTGATTCTGGCAACGATGCTTGTGAGGTAAAACTTACTTAAATTTTTTAAGTAAGTTTTATATGCCTGTCTCCTCTCTTTTTTTTGTAATTTTATAATTTTGAAATTTTTTAAATTGCACGCTTTTGTAATTTTTACTGTGCATGAGATAAAAAATGAAATACAATAGATAATTCTATTTACATGTTTGTCGAACAAATCTTTTTTGATTCAATCAATTCGGCGAGCACAAACATGGGGGAAATTCTGACTTACGTAAAATTCGACTTATGAAGAGTTCCGCAGAATGCAACCCTTACATAAGTCGGGGAGTGGCTGTATGTATTGTATATAGTATACACGCCACATATTATTTATGAGTTAACCAAATTAGAAATAGAGTGATCAAAAATCATCAGACAATCACTATTACACTAAAAACGGAAATTTGAATTTAAAACAAAATATTAATTTAGAATTTAACAGGAATACTAAAATATTATGCACACTATTATCTCTACATAGCCACAGGCAGAGGTGCAAGTAATAATTCTTAGTATTAGTAGTATTAATAGAGGCAAATGATGCAAGGAAGCAAGCTTATACAGCATCAGCCAAAAAAAAAAAAAAAACCCTACTCATCTCATCTGTCCATCCCCTCTAATAATTTGTCTAATTCTTCCTTAAATTTATTCAAACTATCCGCATGACAAGTACTGATAGAAGTTTATTCCAACAACAATTATTCTCTATCTGAAAGAAAATTTTAGCACATCTATCCATCCTTTTTCAAGTTAAGCTTATGTAATTAAATTAAATAATAATTACTTGAAGAAAATTTTCATTATTCTTATATTGTATTGTATAACTTTCTTGCATAATATGATGCAACTTCGAGTAAATAAATAGTATTAGTATTAATAGTGGCAAATACTACAAGAAAGCAAGCTTATACAGCATTAACCAAAGAGAAACTACCCACCTCATCTGTCCATCCCCTCTAATAATTTGCCCAGTTCTTCCTTAAATTTATTCAAACTACCCTACCCATTTTCACAACACCAGATGGGAAGTTTGTTCCAACAATCGACTACCCTGTGGCTAAAAGCAAATTTCTCCATATCTATCCTACAGCCATCCTTCCTAGGTTTGAATTTATTCCCTCTCTCACACGTGTAGTCCGAGCAAGAGTGCCATCAACATTTGGCTTATACAATTTATTCAAAACCTTAAACACCTCAGTCAGATCTCCTTGCAGGTACCTAGTATCCAGCATTAACCATCCAGCAGAAGTGAAGTCTTTCGTTTCTTCCCTCACTAAACTTGTTACTCTTCTCTGCATCCTTCCTAAAATGAGTTTCTAGTACTCAAGATGTGACCCAGTTATTGTCTTATGCAGTGGAATAATTACAATCCTAATCTCCCCACTGGCTAAATTCCTGTATACCACTGACAAAACCCCATGCGCTATCCTAACAACACACCTCTGCACTGTTCAGAGAACTTTATCCCTGACTGAATGATTACGTACTTAACCCCCCAGGTCTTTTTCATTCTCCACTATCACACTGAGTGTGGTACCAGACTGTTATATTAATCTGGGATTACTGCTATCTATATGCAGTACTTTCCATTTCTCAATGTGAAACTACAATTTACACTTTTCAGCCAATCTGCCTAATTTTTCTAGACTTTGTTGTAATAGCAGACATGGTTACTGTCATTTACTATCCAGCCAACCTTTATATCATCGCAAAGTTAAACATTAAGTCAAATGTCGAGAGTAAAAAACAGTAAGCAGCAGCCATTATCAATCTACTACAGGATGGAAGCCTCCTCGACAATTCATGGTGAGTGAAATGGACCATAATTTGCTGCACTGGTCCAGTGCGGGTTGGCAGATCGACCATATCGCTTGTATAATGTATTTAGGAAGGACAGGGTAGATCCTTATTGAGTGACCCTTATTTGAAAGGGTCACTCAAGAGCTGGATTTAGGGAATAATTTCGACATTGTTTATTTAGATTTCAGCAAAGCTTTTGACTCAGTCCCACATGAGCGGTTGCTTTATAAGCTGGATCAGGTTGGAATCACTGGGAAAATCCTTAGATGGATAGAAGGATGGCTTCAGGGCAGGAGGCAGAGGGTTGTGATAAATGGCTATTCCTGAGATT
Source organism: Mastigoproctus giganteus (assembly GCF_048544385.1). NCBI lineage: Eukaryota > Metazoa > Arthropoda > Arachnida > Uropygi > Thelyphonidae > Mastigoproctus > Mastigoproctus giganteus. The sequence continues at coordinate 18,691,147 of NC_143586.1, read as the reverse complement.
GGGTTGATGTAAGAAGTGGGGTTCCCCAAGGATCAGTATTAGGACCACTGTTGTTTTTAATTTTCATAAACGACATTGATGAAGGGATAGAGGGTGTGATGTCTAAATTTGCAGATGATGTTAAAATTGGTAGAGTAGTTAATGATCACTGTCAAGCTGAGCTTCTTCAGAGAGACCTAGATAGACTTCAGGAATGGTCAGAAAAATGGCAGCTATGCTTTAATCCAACAAAGTGTAAGGTATTACACCTGGGAAACAGTAATCCCAAAATAACTTATTCACTTGGTGGAGTTCAACTAAACCCAGTACTGGAGGAAAGGGACTTGGGTGTTACGATATGGTCAGACATGAAATTCTCTGAGTATTGTAAACAGGTTGCAAGGAAGGCCCATGGTGTCCTATCGATGATCTATCGAACTTTTGCAAGTAGAGATAGGGACGTGATAATCCCATTATATAAGGCTTATGTTAGACCACACTTGGAATACTGTGTTCAAGTATGGAGACCGCACTTAAAGAAAGACATCGAGCTTCTTGAAAGGGTGCAAAGACGGGTAACTCGCTTGGTGAGATTGGCAAAAGGGCGTCGTTATGAAGAAAGACTTCGAATATGTGGGTTGCAGAGTTTGGAAACTAGACACCTTAGAGGAGATTTGATTGAGGTGTTTAAGGCTCTGAGAGGCATCAGTAAAATGAATGAGGATGAAATTTTCAAGATTATAAATGATGCTAGAACTAGGGGACATAAATTCCAGGCCGACCGGGCTAGCCGAGTGGGTAAAGTACCTGCCCGGCAACCCAAAGGTCGCGGGTTCGATTCCCGCCTCAGGCTTGGATCGAAGTACTGCAAAAACCTTGGGAGGTGCAATATGGCCACAGAAGCCGATGCGCCAACAACTACCAAATCAAAAAAAAAAAAAAAAAAAAAATCATAAATTCCAGTTACGGGGGAAAATGTTTAGATTGGACTGCAGGAAGTTTTATTTTAGCCAGCGAGTTATAAATTACGGGAATAAGTTGCCTTCATGGGTGGTAGAAGCCGACAGTTTGAGGAAATTCAAAGGTCATCTGGATAGTACTTTCGGGTAAGGGAAGCGCATAGGATGATAGGTTTAATTTCCTTTTTTTTTTTTTTTTATTAATTATTATTATTATTTTTTTTTTGTTTTTATCATTGTTTTGTTCGGATTTTTTTTTTTTTTTTTTTTTGGCTGGTGCAGCATAAGCCATAGGCTTTCTTGCACCATGCGGCCATTACTAATACTAATGTTTAGCAGTCAGGGGGCACAGGTCTACTCAAAGAGTGTGTGTTACTGCATTCCTGCTCCTTACCACTTAGCTAGAAAGGGCATGACAAGCTTACTAGTAATTACTTACTTCACATTTTGATTACTTCCTGTTTGTGATTTAGGGAGACATTTGCCCACTTCCAATCCCTGGGGAACCCGAAATCAAGGATCCCTTCATAATTGTGGCTAAAGAAGGTTTTTTTTTTTTTTTGTTATGAAAACCCCGAACACGAGGTATTAGAACCTATAGTACTGTTCTTGGGTTGGAGGTTGAGAAGACGAAAGAAAATATTTGTGGACATTACACTTGAACTTCTGTAGACTGTAATTTTCAGGAAATACGTATGACGGAAGGTTGTTCCAGAAAACGGCAGTTGAATGAATAAACAAGGAAGATGAAAAGTTGGTTCTGTGAGTTTGAAGTTGGACACCAAATAGATGTTGGCTGGTGACAGCACGTGATGACCTTTGAAAGAAAGAGAGGAAATTATAGAAGCCAATTCAGAAGAATGGTGCCCAAGGAAGTATCTGTAGAAAAGGCATGCAGCAGAAACAGTATATCTATGAGACAGCGAGTGGAGAGACTCTGTTAGAGAGAAGCCATTAATTAACCTAACCACCCTCTTCTGAATGGAATCTAGAAGAATGGAGAGGTTTTGAGGGCATCGCCCCAGATGTGAGAACAATATTCCATGGCAAGGCAGATTTGCGATTTGTACAGAGTGAACAGCTTTTTGGAAGAAAAGTAATGCCGAGAGCGAAAGAGAAAACCAAGTTTTTTAGATGCAGAGGAAGCAATATTTGTAATGTGCTTGTGCCAAGAGAGATTAGAAGTCAGGGTAATCCCCAAAAGAGATATATCATTTTGCCTAGAAATTGGAGTGTCACCAAAGATAAGCATAGGAGCAGAAGAATCCTTTTTGCGAGATACAAGACAAGACTGAGTTTTAGAAGGATTGAAATCAACTAAGTTGTCTTTGCCCACTAGAGAATTACCTGGAGATTGGCATTTAAGGAATTAGTAGTGGATATTTGAGAAGTTGAAGCTGATTGACAGGGAACGATTTCTTAGATGGAAAGTGGAATGCAATGTGCTATCATCGGCAAAACTATGGATAGGATTTCCGGTCAATGGAAGGTCATTAATATACAAGAGGAAAAGAGTGGGGGAAAGAACTGAACCTTGGGGGGGGACACCAGCATTAGTGGAGAAGTTAGAAGATAGAGAGCCAGCAACCATCACCCTCAGTGAGCGATCAGAGAGAAAACTGGATAGCCAATTACAAAAAACAGTTGGCAAACCATAAGATGGAAGCTTGTTTAGAAGACCTTTATACCAAACACAATCGAAAGCCTTTGACATGTCAACAGCAACTGCTTGTGTTTCACTGAACTTTTCCATTGAATTTGTCCATAAATGGGTAATATAAGCCAGAATATCACCAGTGGATTGACACTGATGGAATTCTAGGTAGTTTAAGAGTTGGCAGTTAATTGATTTCTCCATTACTTTAGAAAGAGTGTAAGTAATGTGATGAGAAGGATTTGTCACCCATTTTAGGAACTGGATGGATATGAGCAAATTTCCAAGCAGAAGGAAAAACACCTTTGGAATAAGAAAGTGAAAAAAGGTGGCAAAGAAAGGGAGTAAGTTCAGGAGCACAGGTTTTGAGAACAAGCGGAGAAATACCATCACGACCTGGAGCTTTCTTAGCATCTAGATTTGTAAAAATCCATCTGACATCCTTTTGACGAAAGACCACAGGAGGTATTGAATGGAGCGTGTTGGGAATGGTGGGAGGTGTTTAACCAAGGTCATTAATTTATGAGTTGACACCAAGTTGTGATTTATGAGTTGACAATCACCAAGTTGTGATCTGAGGTGCCTAAAGGACCACTGATTTCGACTGTGTACTTAGAAGGGTTGTTTGTGAGAAAAAGATCAAGCATTTTGGCTGTATGGTTAGGATTGTCCAGTATTCTTGTTGGTAAATGAACAATCTGTGCAAGGTTATTAGTAATTCCAAAAACCTTGGAAGTTTGACCAGCTGGGTCGGTGTGACTAGAAAACGGAAGCCAGCTGGAGTTATGAACATTAAAATCACCAAGGAAAATTACCTCACTGTTAGGAAAGTTGGACTGGAGAAAGTCAAGTTGCAAAGTGAGGAAGTTCCATTTGACTAGTGGAGTTTGGAGAACAGCAGAGACAACAGATGAATTTGACACAATGAGGTAGAGAGATTTTAAGCAGATAAAATCGAAAAGAGGAGATTCCAAATTACCAAGTCTCTGACAGGGAATAACAAAATGGACATATGCACAAGTACCATCTTTGAGGCGAAAGGAATCATACAGCAAATAATTTGAGCAACTGATATGAGCAGTAGTTGAATCAACCAATAACTGAGATTCTGTCAGAAAAAGTACATGGGGTCTGGCAGACTGCAAGTGAAAATGGACATGATTGATATTAGAATTGAGACCATGTATATTTGTGAAATGAACTAGGAAGTGTTTGCTTACCTCTTTTGCTGCTTTTAGGTACAATAAAGGATGACTACTGATGATATTACTGGCTGTAAGGAAGTATTCACAATAAAGTATTCACAGGGTGGATGCCCTCGAAGAAACTAAATTGAGGGGCCCATCAAGCTCTCAGCTGCCCACATCAACGCCAGAGCTTGCACTTGGGCATCGCGTGACACAGAGACAACCCCCAAGGCAGAATGCGCTGGTCCCGAAGGAACTAGTAGTTGTTGGTGACTCTATTGTCAGGGAAACGGGGAACATGCTTTGTAAAAAAGATAGGTGGAACAGGACCAGGGTATGTCTGCCAGGGGCAAAGGTTGATGACGTTGTAGAGCGAATATCATCTTTTAAGGGCACAAAAGGTGATATAGTTGTACACGTTGGCACTAATAATATTAAGAGTAGGAGACCGGCAGAATTACTTAACAAGTACAGGTCACTGTTGAACAAAAGCCGAGAATTAGGGTTGAATTTGAAAGTGTCTGCAATTCTGCCCAGACACGATAGGAGGGAGTATATGATGAGAGCCTTGTCGATCAATTCGGCCCTGGAAAGATTGTGCAAGGCTCAAGGGGTAGAATTTTTTTCAGCCTGGACTGTACTTGTTAACAGGAGAGATTGCTTCTACAGGGATGGGATACACTTAAATAGAAAGGGTGCAAGAATATTTGCTGATGCTATCGAGGCAGTGTTAGGTGGGTCGGAAAACTGCTAGCTTGGGGGGAGACAAAGACCAATAGATTGACAGTAGCCACTGGCAGAGGTGAAAGAGATTCTTGCACTGCTTCTATTAGAATGAGCAGAAGCCTGAAAAACAAGATGCATGGTATTTCAGAGACTGCTGGGAGCCATTGCGGTACAAGTAAACACATGGGTTGTGTTCGGGTAGCTAAGAATAGAAACAGGTGCAGGTATACTTGCGTGTACACCAATGCTGGGAGTTTAGTAAATAAATTTGATGAATTTGAGGTATTGCTCAAAACATCAAAGGCAGATATTGTTGGGATATCAGAGACGTGGTGTCACACAGATATAAGGGATGCAGAACTGGAATTTGGGGAGTACAACGTCTACAGAAAGGATAGACAGGATAGGAAGGGGGGAGGGGTTATGCTATTAGTTAAGAAACACATAAAAACCAAGGAAGTGAAGCCGGTCACAATCGCTGGCCAGTGCAGTGTTGAGTCAGTTTGGTGTGACATAAGCATTGGGAGATCAAAATTGAGAGTAGGAGTGTGCTATAGGCCTAATGACTCTGATGAGTATAATAAGGAACTGTACAGGGAAATAGAGTGGGCCAGTAAATCAGAGAGTCTTATAATGGGAGATTTTAATTTCCCAGATATTGACTGGAATTTGGGGGCTGGTTACTCACACACTAGCAGGGCTTTTGTGGATTTATTGGATGATTGTTTTCTACATCAGCATGTTCGGGAGGCAACTAGAGGGAGTAATACTCTTGATTTGATTATCAGCAGTGATTCTTCATGCATTAAGAATCTGCAGATAAATGAACCACTAGGTGGCAGTGATCACAGTGTGCTGAAGTGGGAGTTACTGAAAGAGGTAACTACCATTAGGGGTAAAGGGAAGGGTTATTGCTTCCGTAAAGGCGACTACGATGGACTGAGACAGTATTTAAATTCTATACAGTGGGACCAACTGATGATGTTACCAACAGCAAATTCAAAATGGGAAGCATTCAAAGAACTTATCTTGGAAGCTACTAGGCTTTACATACCAACTAAGAAATATTGTTCAAGGTTTAGGCCAAAATGGATGTCAGATGAACTAATGAGGCATATGGCAGAGAAGAAAAATGCATGGGATACTTACAAATTAACACATGACACAGAAGCCTATGATAGATACAAGTTGATATGCAACCAAGTTACAAAGGAGGTTAGGCAGGCGAAGGCAGATTACGAGAAATCCTTGGCAAGGGATGCAAAGAAAAACAGCAAAGAGTTCTTTACTTATGTAAACTCTAGAAGGAAGGGGATGAATCAGATTGGTCCACTTGATATTGATGGGTCAACTGTTGATGATCCTGCTCAGGTAGCTAACAAACTAAATGAATATTTTGCATCGACATTCACACATGAGGAGTTATTCAGCAAGGGGAATGCCAGAGGTGTATTCAACTCTAGCAGTAAGCTACAGAATCTTGAAATAACTGGGTGTAAAGGAGGAGAAACTGTTGAAGATAAACACAAGAAAGGCACCCGGGGTGGATGGGATCTATCCAGTTATATTAAAGGAGGCAGCAAAGGAAGTAAGCAAACCCTTAGCCATAATTATGAGAGCTTCCTTGGACTCAGGGGAGGTACCCATAGACTGGAAATGTGCAAATGTGACCCCAATTCACAAAGGAGGATCAAAGGCTGACACAAGTAATTATAGACCTGTGAGCTTAACTTCTGTTCCAGGAAAATTAATGGAGGCACTGGTTAAAGAAGCACTGCAGGATCATTTAGACAAGACTTCAGTTATAGCTCAGACACAGCATGGTTTTGTTAAGGGGAAGTCTTGCCTGACCAACTTGATTGGATACTATGATGCAGTCACAAAAGAACTGGATGCAGGGAATAACTTTGATATTATATACTTGGATCTTAGAAAGGCTTTTGATACTGTTGCACAAATTGGAGCAGTGTGACATTGGAGGCAAATTGCTGCTATGAATAAAGGGGTGGTTGAGGGGGAGAAGACAGAGAGTGGTAATCAATGGACACTGCTCATCGTGGACTAATGTTATTAGTGGAGTCCCTCAGGGCTCAGTGTTGGGTCCATTATTGTTTTCTGTATTTATAAATGATATTGATGATGGTATATCAAGCTTAATGTCCAAGTTTGCAGATGATACAAAGGTTGGCAGGGTTGTCAAGGACACTACTGACACTATGCTGCTGCAACAGGATCTGGAAAGGTTGAGCAGATGGGCTGAGAGGTGGCAAATGAAGTTTAACATTGACAAATGTAAAGTACTACACATGGGAAACAGCAACCCCAGAGTAACGTATCAACTCTGTGGTACTACACTGACAGTGGTAGAGAATGAAAGGGACTTGGGGGTGATTGTGCAGGCAGATATGAAGTTCTCTGAGCAGTGCAGACGGGCTGCAAGAGTAGCTCATGGAGTATTGTCAATGATATACAGGAATTTTTCCAGCAGGGATAAGGAGGTGATTATTCCATTGTATAAGGCAATGGTCAGGCCACACCTAGAGTACTGTATACAGGTCTGGAGGCCTCATTTCAAGAAGGATGTAGAGCTGCTGGAACGAGTACAGAGAAGGGCAACAAGATTAGTGAATGGAACAAAGGGGTGCTCTTACGAAGAAAGGCTTAAGTTTTGCAAATTACAGTGTCTGGAGACTAGGCACCAGCGAGGTGATCTGATAGAGGTGTATAAAGCCTTGAATGGTTTAAGCATGCTCAATGCTGATGGGATTCTTCCTCTAGCTCAGAAATATCACCTGAGAGGGCATAAATTCAAATTGAGGAAAGACCGATGTAGGATAGACGTGCGGAAATTTGCCTTTAGCCAGCGGGTGGTTGGTTGGTGGAACAGACTGCCATCCCTTGTGGTGGAGGTTGATAGCCTAAATAAGTTTAAGGCTCAGCTGGACAGGTATTTTGAACGAACAGAGGGGTGACGTGGAAGTGGGGGTTTTTTTTTTTTTTTTTTGGCTGATGCTGCATAAGCTTGCTTTCTTGCATCAAATGCCTCTACTAATGCTAATGCTAATGCTAAAACAACTGTACAAGGTGAAAACATGTGGTCACTCGAAAGAAAGTAACCGTAGTCATTTGCATTCAAGGACAAGCTATACAGCAATGTTTGAAATTTATAATGCAGTTCACTTGTTAATATTTCCAGAGGGATTATTGCAAAATATTGTTCCTGAAAACAATTACAAAAAAGCAAAGTGGTTTTTTTATAAAATGTGCAGTGGACAAAAATTGTTCTTAGTGGAACTTCAGCGTCCAAGGATAAAGCTGACTTACAGCTATAATGCAAAATATTGTTCCGAAAACATTTATTTATTACAGTAAAGCAAAGTGGTTTTTTTATCAAATGCGCACCGGACAAAATTGGACTTATCTGAACTTAGGCATTCTACGATGAAGCTGACTTATTAGAACTTTAGCATCTGTTGTGAAACTGAATGCAATAAAGAAACAGATTTATTAGAACTTTCGCATCCGCAATGAAACTGACTTACTAGAACTTAAGCATTTGTGATGAAAGTTACAGCTCTGGACCTTTGACAATCTCCTGGCCTTCCCTCCACCAAAAGAGTATTTTTATTTCTTTCTCTCTGTCTCTTTTCCTTAGGGTCGGACTAGAAAGGTGAACTCCCTCCCCTAAGGAGTTTTTTCCCCCAAGTGAATGAAAGGAACTGGAAATCTCAGGAAAATGAACCGTTTTTTCTTCGATCGGTAAACAGCTACTCTGTCAGCACAAGAGAAGTGAAATTACATTTGCAGCTCAGAATGAAATTCAGGCATCCAAACATATGACACTTTATGGTGAATTTTTCGGGCATGTGTGTGATAATGAAAATTCAATTTTTCTCTTGAAATATTTTGATGGTATCAAATGCATATCAAGGAAATATCGAAGTAATCAGTAACAATTACTTACAATTTCCCAATCGGTTACTACAAGAAGAGTAACAGATTGTGAAAACAATCCGTTACTCTAGCATATATATATTTTTTTCATTTGCACACCAGGTGAGATGCATGCAAAGTTCCTTCAACATACGTTTTCGAAGTTTATAACACAGCTATCAATAAAAATATTTTCTTGAAATTTCGTTAGAAGATCAAATATACATCGATGAAACTACTGTTCCGATATAGTCCTCTAAAAACAATTACAATAAAGCGAACTTTTTTTTTATGAAATGCGCATTGTAGTGATCAGTTTTATGAGTTTTTTTTTTTCTTCTTCTGTTTCCACTGTGGTTTCCAATAGATGAATTTCCTTGATTTTTTGTTAGTAGATACAATACATATTGAAGAAAGAAAATACGATATTTTTGTTTTTCAAAAACAATTTGTTGCAATTCTTTCGTACAACAATTACGAAAAGCAGTAAAGCAAAATGTTGTGACAGAGCGATGCAAAATATTGTTCGAAAGTAATGTGCTCAACTGTTTGTTTTCCAAGAAAGTTGCTTACATTTTTATTTTCTCCTTGGATCACCTTGGTAACGCTAATGACGTAAGCTTGACCAGTCAATTATATCTCCATGTGCGTTGATTTGTTTTAGCCAGCGGCATGCCGAGATGATGCGCGAAATTCAAACGAATGCTGTAACTCATAATATAATCAAAAGAATCTGCCGCAGTTTTAAGGTCATAATTTCATAAATTGATATGTGATCGTACATTTTCGCTGTTTTTGAGTGAATTAATAGATTTTTGCTGCAATTTAAAGGTAGGAAATCAAAGAATATACTTCTGTTTATGTATATTGAGAGTTTAAATTTTGTAAACTGAGTAGAAATGATTAGTTTTTTTCAGGGGGCAATTTTCAAGTTAGGCTTAAAATTAGGGTTACTGGGGGATGGGACAAAAGTAGGGTTAATATAATTGCATAGATCCCATCTGCCTAGGTGATTATTTCCTTTAAGCTTCAATAATTTCCCTTCCACTTTCTTCTCAGTTATCACAAAATCATTTAGCTCTCAGTTATAACTTGGTATACTTCTGGTATCCCCTCCACAGACATTTCTTCATATATGAATGTAGATGCAAAATATTTATTCAATGTCAGCAATCTGAACATGATTATTTATATTTATGTCTACCCTAGGTCAACAGGGTTCATACCTCTTGATCTAGTGCTATCAAAAGTAAAGAAGAAGTGCATATTAGACTGCCATAAGTAATAACACTGATGGCAATTTACTTTTGATGAGAGTGCAAAGTAAAAATTAAACTAGCATAATGCAATAACTGCCTGTACTACATTAAACTGTATAATTCAAATGGCATTCTATCGTTTATACTCAGAACAGAATAAAATATAAAATAAGCCTTATCAAAATATCTTGCTAGCCAAGAACCTAGCCATAAAATGTCTTAATAACATAATCCCCCCCCCCCAACCATCAAGAAGGTCCTACTGTACTTTGAAAAAAGAGCATGCTATATGGCATAAACACTGATATAAAAATCTAGTTACCTATTTGTCCATTTTCACAACCACCAATCAATGTATTTACATCTTTAGGGGAAAACTCCAAACTAAATAAAGCAGAATCGGGCCTGAGCGTCATATGTGGCTGACTGGGATTTTCTAATTCCACAGAAAAATTAAATATATAATACAACAAATTTGAAATATTTTTAAATGTTACTATCTCATAATAAATATCACTTAAAATGTTTTATCATTATAATTAAATTTTATGACTATTATTAAAATTCAAAGTTATTAATTACAGGGATAATAATACATTACTATACATGACAAGAATATAGCATAAAACAATACCAGATTAAAGAAAGAAAATCTTGGCAATATCTATAATAGTAACATACAGATAATTAAGGCATGATTTTCTTGACATTTGCTTATGATTTTATGTTAAAGACCAACAAAAAGATTGGTAACAAGGTTCAAGTGCAGAATATTTTAAGTGAAAGGCATTAATATGGGAGATAAATATATGAGTAAACAGTGCTTTTTTTATGACGGTACACAGCGGTACGGCATACTGGCATCTTTATTAACAGTGACGTGTGATATTTGGATGCAGTGCACTTTGAAATTTGTAATATTCCGTAAATTTTTTTCACATGTTTATCTACTATTCAAATAAGCTTAAAATTATTTAACTTAATTTACATTTTTCACTGTCTATTGTTAAGATATTTCCTATATAAAACTGTATAACCATTTTTATAATTCTAAATTACTCAGTTGGACCTCTGTTTAATTATTTTGAATTGCCCTTGGAAGTTACATTTAAAATAGTTTCATTGAGCGAGAAAATTTTCATATAGCGAATGGATTAGGAGAGAATTAACTCTGTACGCCCTGTTCGCATTTCTAGCTTTCAGACAATTAGTGCTGCTCCGTGAATTAAGAGAGCTAAAGGGATTACCATTCTACAACTTAGTGGTACCTGGTAAAAACTATCTGACCACCTGTCCAACATATGGAGAAGTCGCGCTGGTCTGCAGTGAGCAGATCAAGGTGTATTCCCAATGGGCTCTGGCCCACCTTCTACTGCAGTGGTGTCCAAACATTTCCCGTACAGGGGCCATATTCAAAAAAATTCAAAGTTAGATTTCTTTAGTGTGTTACATTTTCCATATCTTGTTGCAGGTAAAAGTAAAATTGAAAATATTCAAAAATTTTATTAAGTACAATACACAATTACATTTACTAAACAAAACATTTAATGAGATTTTTTTTGATAATTAAGAAAATTTAAAATGCTGTTATAGTTCACTTTCCAGATAGGCCGTAGGTTGGACACCGTGAATCAACCGTAAGCGCCCCGTTCGAGAATTAGAAAAGTGATTTTCTTTTACTCGGATAATATTAGTAAAATAATAAGAGGAGTATACCTCAATATAGTGCGTAGAACCCTTCCGTATGATACCCTCCAGAAATTAAAACGGAAAAAACGAAAAAATCGGCAAACTTACCGGTACATTAGAGTAAAAAATAAATAATTAAATAATCAATTTAACACAATACAAATCAATTTAAAACAATTAAAAATCAAATTAACGCAATTAAAAGAATCAAACGAAAATATTCAAATTAAGAAAATATTCAGCATTCTAGCTGATTTTTCCCGGTAAGTTTGCCGGTTTTTTCCGTTTTAATTTCTGGAGGGTATCATACGGAAGGGTTCTACGCACTATATTGAGGTATACTCCTCTTATTATTTTACTAATATTATTATCAACGTAGAACATATTGAGTAGCACAGCTCTGATTCATACTATCTAATTAACTTTTAAAACTCTTATTGACTATTTCATTCACTTCCTGTCTCTCCAGCAGTAAACAATCGATACACACAACTATGGGATATTTTTTGAATGGCTTGGTACAAAATTACATTAAATCTACACTAAGGTACTCGGCCCAAAGTTACCATATTTCTTTTCTAAAATATTGCCTTCAAAACAACATCGTTCCGAAGTTTGCCAGGGTAAATTTAAATCAAAAAATATCAGGCATAAAACAACTAACACTGGCGACATCGCGTAATATCGTCAAGCTTGCCTTAAAATCTCGTTATTCGAATAAACAAAAATACCTTTCTCAGGTTAGGAAGCTTCGCGATAAATTAAAAAATTATCTACATCCGAACGATTGGTCTATATTGAAGACCTCCATAGATTTGCGACGGGAAGCACAGGCCTCAGAAATAAAAAACAGACACGTTAACAAGTTGCAAACATTATCCGATAGGTCAAGACACGTTCATGCGAATTCTAACACATTGTCGCGGGATTGCGACCAAGTTCATACGAGTTGGGTGACATCCCCCCCCACAGACACACAACGTGTTACCACAGAATATGTCAGCTAGTTCACGAACACCCCCTCACCAATTATCCAACGAACCGACATATCAACAGGTTACAAACCTTTCCTCGTGTACACTATCACAGGACCAGATTTCGCTTTTATCCAAAGGACTAAATTATAATTTACCACCTCGAAAACTGCCTAAAAAACAATGCGTAATTGATATTGAATTTGGATTTCGTAATGTTCCACAAAAAGATATATTTATTCAACAAGTTAACCAAGTAGTGAATAACAAAAAAGAAACGCGACTTCCTAAATTGAATACACATGACAGTTCAGCTTTACGAGAGCTTCGGGGAAATAAGGACATTATTATACAGAGGGCAGATAAAGGAGATACAGTGGTAATACTAGATAAACTTGATTATATTAATAAGTTAGATTCAGTTGTGTCAGATACCTCCACATATTGTGAAGTAGACCCGGCACTGTTTACCAATTTGGTCAATCAATACAATAAAATGTTAACCACGTATCGAAAAAACGACTACATTACCATGGTTCAGTTAAAGGAATTGAAGTCCAGAACATACAATATTCCTGCACTTTTCGGTCAGGTAAAATTACACAAGACTGGGTTTCCTATTCGACCTATTGTTTCCTACAGGAACTCGGCATTTTCATCCTTAGCCACACATGTGTATAACATTATAAAACCCTTTAGACAGGTAATACAATTTGGGATCAAGAACTACGATACATTATTTAATACAGTCGGTCCTCGTATAACACGTGTTTGCATTACACGAATTCGATCATACACGATTTATAAATAGGGGAACGTTATCTTATATAACACGAACCGAATTCGCTTATACACGATTCGCCTTTGTGTTTACAAGAAATGGCAGTCGAATGCGGAATCACCCCAACTGAACGCAACACGATAGGAACGAAGAAGATTCTGAAAATGTATTTGTGTTTTATATCAGTGAAGGGGAAACACATTTCACCATAATAACGTAAAAACCAACACAATTCCAGCTATCGATATAATCGCAAATGCAATTAGATGGAGTTTACTACCAGTTTATAACAGATTCCACTAGCAGAAACGCAACTGGAAATTGTTTTTATTGTTTTATGGTAGTAACCCCCAGAAATGTGCTTTAGTAAAATGTGAGGTGTTAATAGTGTATCTCGGCCTTTACGGTGTTGTTCATTCAGTTGCTACACGCGCGCAGCTTTGTTTTTGTGTATCAAGCGTGCCACCTCGTTTGTAATTGTGCTTTATTCCCTAAAAATGAGTAAAATACTTAAAAGGTGTGAAAAGGAAGCGTCCTGGCTAAGACACTGCAGATTCAGAGAGAAAAAAAAAGAAGCAATATCGATAAACAGAGGCGGACTGGATCAAAAATTCTTACCCGGAAAAATTTGTAGTGGCCTCATACTACGGTTTATGGCCAAAATCACACCGGCCTCCGGCCCACCGTGGTTTCCCCCGTAAGGCTTATGGCCAGTCCGCTTCTGTCGATAGAGAAAAAATATGAAATTGTGAAACGCTTTGAGCGAAATGAAAGACCATGTGATATTGCACGTGCTACAGACCTAAATGAGGCAACGCGGAGAATTACAAAGAATGCAGAGAAAATAAAAACAACTTTCATAGCGGGAACAACTCAAAGTGTAATTAAAATCCATTAGATTAAGACACAAAGAATTGGAAGAGATGGAACGGCTGTCATCTCTTTGGATAGAAAATCAAACAAAAAGCAAGTTTGCTTACGATAGAAGCAAAAGCATTAGCAATATTTTATTACGACTTACGTATTATAATTTATACTTAACTATAATTTTTACTTAATTATAAAATACGTAAGTATTTTATTACGACTATTTTATTTAATATAATAATTTTTTTACGAATAAAATACGTATTTTATCCGTAAAAAATACTTTTTTAGTATTAAAAAATACTAAAAATACTTTATTATAATATAATATTATTTTTATTACGTATTTTAATCGTTATAAAATACGTAAGTATTTTATAACGATTAAAATTACCCGATTATTTATTGTGTTTGGTAATTAGCATTAGCATTAGTAGAGGCATTTGATGCAAGAAAGCAAGCTTATGCAGCATCAGCCAAAAAAAAAAAAAAAAAACCCACTTCCACGTCACCCCTCTGTTCGTTCAAAATAATGTTTTGATTTCTTTATTTACTTTATTTCTGTCCCAGCATAGCATACAAAACAAAGTAATGTTTTGGTTCCAAATGTGTGTTCAATCTTGGGTGGTCGGCACCTAACCCTACTTTTCCCATAGGGCCTGTTGTTTATATTGCACGATTTTGCATTGCACGAGGGTTTCTAGGAACGCAACTATCGTGCTATACGAGGACAGACTGTACGCTGAAAGACTGTAGACTCGGCGACAATGACAATTTATTCTCACTAGATGTTACCTCATTATATACGAATGTAAACGTTGAATACACATTAGATATTATTTGGGATATGTTAAATAAAAACTCGACACCGATTAATTATACGAAGCTACCTATTAAGGAAATTTTTCACTTAATTAAACTGTTAGTTGAGGCCAACTACATCACCTTTCGAGACAAGGTATACAAACAAATTTTTGGATTACCAATGGGTTTGAGCCTGAGTGGCTTAATGTCAGAGATCTATCTCTCAACGATTGAGCAGATACATTTGACACCTTTTCGAACCCGTATCACATACTATGGGAGGTATTTAGATGATGTTCTAGTTATTACCGATAGTAATACTATCCAAGACATTTTACATTCGTTTAATAATATTCATTCTAGACTCAAATTTACATTGGAAAGGGAGGATACGGATACTAAGTCATTAAACTTTCTAAATTTCACGCTTACCCGGGACTCGAATAGAATACAATTTAGCATCTATCGAAAGCCTACAAACACCGGTATGCTTCTACATTATAATAGCTATCACCCGTTCACCTACAAAAGATCGATTATCTTTAATCAATTTCTTAATGCCTATAAATATTCAACGACGGAATCTGCTTTGGACTCAGAAATACAAATATTAACTAGCAGATTCTTAAACAGGGGTTATTCCATTACCACAATAAACCGAATTAGGGTACAAGCTAAGGATAGGATACAAAATACTACACCAATCAACAATAGTAACATCAAAAAATACTTTATTTCTGTCCCATATGTTGAACAGTGGCACAAACAGCTTAACAGATTCTTTAAAGATACCGAATTTAAAATTGTAGCTAGGCCAATACGGAAGTTACACACTATATTGAACAATCGCTCGGTTCTTTCAGCGTTCGCAACACAAATTAATGATCTGGTATACAACATTTCTTGCGGTGATTGCGACTCGTCTTATCAGGGTTCGACCCGATTTTCTCTTAATATTCGTGTAAATCAACATGAAGCCTCAGTTCGTGCTTCTCGTTCAGCAGCGTCAGAATTAGCCTTTCATGCCATTAACGAAAAACATACTTTTTTATTTAACGAAGCCAAAATACTTAACGTTCAACGTAATTATACTCGACTATTAATTGCAGAAACCGTTGAAATTAAATTACACGAGAATTCTGTTAATGTTCGGCGGCCATATTTAATCTCCGATTCGTGGACCTTTACGCGCATGCGCGAAGACAAATAATCTCTATTTAAGTAACAGGTTTAACCCGATTCGGTAATTTTCATTCCTGTGATCACGACATACGGTCGAAAAGCGTTGTCAGCTTCAGGAAGGAAAATCGTTTTGAATATTTGAATATTTTCGTTTGATTCTTTTAATTGCGTTAATTTGATTTTAATTGTTTTAAATTGATTTGTATTGTGTTAAATTGATTATTTAATTATTTATTTTTTACTCTAATGTACCGGTAAGTTTGCCGATTTTTTCGTTTTTTCCGTTTTAATTTCTGGAGGGTATCATACGGAAGGGTTCTACGCACTATATTGAGGTATACTCCTCTTATTATTTTACTAATATTATTATCAACGTAGAACATATGGAGTAGCACAGCTCTGATTCATACTATCTAATTTACTCGGATAAATAATCATCTGTTGTTTCGCGGAAGTGAGTTATCCACATTTTTCCATATATTTTCCCTATCTCTGTTTACATGGTCACAGTACCTGAATATCCAAATGACACTGACATTTTAGACAGTTTCAAAAAAAAAAAAAAAAAAAAAAGAAACAATTCAAATTTAAGAACTAGTGACAATACCGATGACGAGAGAAGGAAAACGAGGACAACGAAGGTATTAAACCTTCTAAGCATGAATTGTTGGCATTTGGTGAAAATGAATTTAGAAAATTGTCAATTAGGTTACAGTTAAATGCAATTCGTGGATTTCGGGGGTACCTATTTGAAAAGATGGTTTCGGAAGAATTGAAGAATTTAGCATTAGCATTAGTAGAGACATTTGATGCAAGAAAGCAAACTTATGCAGCATCAGCCAAAAAAAAAATAAAATAAAATAACCACTTCCACTTCACCCCTCTGTTCGTTCGAAATACCTGTCCAGCTGAGCCTTAAACTTATTTTGGCTATCAACTACCATGACAAGGGATGGAAGTCTGTTCCACCAACCAACCAACCACCCGCTGGCTAAAGGCAAATTTCCTCATGTCTATCCTACATCTGTCTTTCCTCAATTAGAATTAATGCCCTCTCAGGTGATTATTCTGAGCGAGAGGAAGAATCCCATCAGCACTGAGCATGCTCAAACCATTCAAGGCTTTATACACCTCTATCAGATCACCTCGCCGGTGCCTAGTCTCCAGACACTGTAATTTGCAAAACTTAAGCCTTTCTTCATAAGGCACCCCTTTGTTCTATTCACTAATCTTGTTGTCCTTCTCTGTACTCTTTCCAGCATCTCTACATCCTTCTTGAAATGAGGCCTCCAGACCTGTATACAGTACTCTAGGTGTGGCCTGACCATTGCATTATACAAGGGAATAATCACCTCCTTATCCCTGCTAGAAAAATTCCTATATATCATTGACAATACACCATGAGCTACTCTTGAAGCCCGTCTGCACTGCTCAGAAAACTTCATATCTGCCTGCACAACCACCCCCAGGTCCCTTTCATTCTCTACCACTGTCAGTGTAGTATCACAGAGTTGATACGTTGCTCTGGGGTTGCTGTTTCCCATATGTAGTACTTTATATTTGTCAATGTTAAACTTCATTTGCCACCTCTCAGCCCATCTGCTCAACCTTTCCAGATCCTGTTGCAGTAGCATAGTATCAGTAGTGTCCTTGACAACCCTGCCAACCTTCGTATCGTCTGCAAACTTGGACATTAAGCTTGATATACCATCATCAATATCATTTATAAATACAGAAAACAATAATGGACCCAATACTGTACCCCGAGGGACTCCACTAATAACATTAGTCCAAATGAGCAGTGTCCATTGATTACCACTCTCTGTCTTCTCCCCCTCAACCACCCCTTTATCCATAGCAGCAATTTGCCTCCAATGCCACACTGCTCCAATTTGTGCAGCAGTCTTCCATGTGCAACAGTATCAAAAGCCTTTCTAAGATCCAAGTATATAATATCAAAGTTATTCCCTGCATCCAGTTCTTTTGTGACTGCATCATAGTATCCAATCAAATTGGTCAGGCAAGACTTCCCCTTAACAAAACCATGCTGTGTCCGAGCTATAACTGAAGTCTTGTCTAAATGATCCTGCAGTGCTTCTTTAACCAGTGCCTCCTTTAATTTTCCTGGAACAGAAGTTAAGCTCACAGGTCTATAATTACTTGTGTCAGCCTTTGATCCTCCTTTGTGAATTGGGGTCACATTTGCACATTTCCAGTCTATGGGTACCTCCCCTGAGTCCAAGGAAGCTCTCATAATTATGGCTAAGGATTTGCTTACTTCCTTTGCTGCCTCCTTTAATATAACTGGACAGATTCCATCCACCCCGGGTGCCTTTCTTGTGTTTATCTTCAACAATTTCTCCTCCACTTTACTCCCAGTTATTTCAAGATTCTGTAGCTTACTGCTAGAGTTGAATACACCTCTGGCATTCCCCTCGCTGAATAACTCTCCATGTGTGAATGTCGATGCAAAATATTCATTTAGTTTGTTAGCTACCTGAGCAGGATCATCAACAGTTGACCCATCGATATCAAGTGGACCAATCTGATTCATCCCCTTCCTTCTAGAGTTTACATAAGTAAAGAACTCTTTGCTGTTTTTCTTTGCATCCCTTGCCAAAGATATCTCGTAATCTGCCTTCGTCTGCCTAACCTCCTTTGTAACTTGGTTACAGATCAACTTGTATCTATCATAGGCTTCTGTGTCACGTGTTCATTTGTATGTATCCGATGCATTTTTCTTCTCTGCCATATGTCTCATTAGTTCATCTGACATCCACTTAGGCCTAAACCTTGAACAATATTTCTTAGTTGGTATAAATAAATAAATAAATAAATCTTTATTGTGAAGTAGATTTACAGCACAATATCCCATCACGGCGACGAACGCCAGGGGTTCACATATAGATAACTTAAGTACAAATTCAAATGGCTACAAAATATAGCGAAAATATAGCGTATGTAAAGCCTAGTAGTTTCCAAGATAAGTTCTTTGAATGCTTCCCATTTGGAATCCGCTGTTGGTAACATCATCAGTTGGTCCCACTGTACAGAATTTAAATACTGTCTCAGTCTATCGTAGTCGCCTTTAAGAAAGCAATAACCCTTCCCTTTACCCCTAATGGTAGTTACCTCTTTGAGTAAATCCCACTTCAGCACACTGTGATCACTGCCACCTAGTGGTTCATTTACCTGCAGATTCTTAATGCATGAAGAATCTCTACTGATAATCAAATCAAGAGTATTACTCCCTCTAGTTGCCTCCCGAACATGCTGATGCAGAAAACAATCATCCAATAAATCCACAAAAGCCTTGCTAGTGTGTGAGTGACCAGCCCCCAAATTCAGTCAATATCTGGGAAATTAAAATCCCCCATTATAAGACACTCTGATTTACTGGCCCACTCTATTTCCCTGTACAGTTTCTTATTATACTCATCAGAGTCATTAGGTCTATAGCACACTCCTGCTCCCAATTTTGATCTCCCAATGCTTATGTCACACCAAACTGACTCGACACTGCACGTCCAGCAATGTCGACTGGCTTCACTTCCTTGGATTTTATGTATTTCTTAACTAATAGCATAACCCCCTCCTCCCTTCCTATCCTGTCTATCCTTTCTGTAGACATTGTACTCCCCAAATTCCAGTTCTGCATTCCTTATATCTGTGTGAAATCCCCACAATATCTGCCTTTGATGTTTTGAGCAATACCTCAAATTCATCAAATTTATTTGATGGACGCTCTGAGTACGATACCAATTTCATCGAGTGAATGTGAACGAGGATTTACACAAATGAATCTGATTGTGAAACGTTGATGACAAAAACAGTTTCTTCACTACTGTTTCTTAAAATTGTATGCCCAACGCTGACCTGCTTCGATCCAGCAATATATGTCGATTTGTGGCTGCTTCGGAAACGTCATTCAGCAACCGACACACACAAAGAGGAAAAAAGAAGTCGGCAAAGGGTGTCGTATGAAAACTTAATAAAAATTTGGAATATTCTACAAAAACTTTATTATAAAATTATTTTTACTTATGTTATTTATTTTTACTTATTATTTTTAGGGGCCATAGTCTAACGAAGGACCTTTAAAATGTCACTCGGTTGTCTGTCTGTCACAGCATTGTATCTCTGGAACTACTCAACCTATTGACTAGAAATTTTGCATGGATTTGCACATCAAGTGGTCCAACATAACGGCATGTTGATCATTGTTGATAAAAATTTGTCTGAGAAATGGAGGGGGTTAAAATGTGGGGGGATAAAAATGCCGTCAACAACCTATAGCTACACCGTTGGAAAGAGCTCGACAAGTATGTTTAAAATATAATTTTAAAATTAAAAATGGCGGTGCCAGACAGGAAAATGTGAGTAATTTTCGTGTCCCCCTCTCTATTTCTGTTGCTAACGGAGCAAAAAATTTAAAAATTACATTAGCTATGCGTCATTCGATGCTTATCAAGAGAAAACTATTCCGATTGAAATCTATCATTTATAATTAAATGACAAATTATGTGTTAAAATTAAAAAAAACAATTTTTTATTGCATTTTGATAGCGCACTTCTTTGTGACTTCTTGGTGACAAAAAGGTTGCTAAATAGTTAGTTAATAATTCTATAAAGGTCATTTATAAATTTTGCGACCAGAAGTATTTTTAACAATTTTCAAAGCTGGAGTTGTCCCGACAAGGAGATACTCAGGGAGCCAGTGTTGAGGCATTGGTGTTGGAGAGGCACCTGCGTGGAGTCATGCACAGCCCTCACCTGCCAGCTTCTCCCCCGAGACTTTAATCACTTCTCCAGGAAGAAGTCGAAGTTGCTTCTCCCTCCCTTGGCATTCACAACAACTGGAAAAACTCAAATAAACAAAGTTTTCGTTGTTTCCTCAGTTTTAGGCCAAGCCAGGGTACTAGAAACTTTTTTCAGTTACCATAAAGCTCTCTATTTGAGATACTACACTAACGACCATTCGTGTCATTCTGAGTGCCCGGCACTCAGTAGTTGACCAATTTATTTACTTATTTTTCTATATATATACTTCAATAATTAATTTATACTTAATAAACTGTGTTAATATACTAAATTTGTTGTTCTTATTCCAAAAACATTACTACAAAAGTAACAATATCAGGAAAAAAAAAATTTAGAGTACTTTTCATATCCTTTTAATTTTAAATTTTTCCTGATAACAAAGAATGAGTACCGGCACCTATTTTTTTACAAAAAAAGCACTGTGAGTAAATAAATTTTAAAACAGAATTCACTGCACATATTTTGTAGAGAAATATTTTCAGTTTGTGTCCTATGTGAAGAAAGCCCTACAACTCTACAGAAAACAGATAATCAATGAAAAACCAGCTGTTTGTCATTGGCTATCTATATTTTGTAAACAAAATTTTAACTACAAAAATATGTGGGGGCCAAGTGCTCTTGTACTTAAAAGTTATTGTCGGTGAATCTATTGTCAGGGAGATGGGTAACATATTATGCAAAATTAATAGGTGGAATAGGACCAGGGTATGCCTGCCAGGTGCAAAAGTTGATGACGTTGTAGGGCAGATATCATCTTTTAAGGACACAAAGGGTGATATTGTAGTACATGTTGGCACTAATGACATTAAGAGTAGAAGATCTGCAGATTTACTTAACAAGTCAATATTGAAAAAAAAAGGTCACGAGTTAAGGTTAAATTTGAAAGTGTCTGCAATTCTGTCCAGACACGATAGGAGGGAGTATATGATGAGAGTCTTATCAATCAATTTGGTCCTGGGGAGACTGTGGGAGGCTCATGGCGTTGAATTTTTCTCAGCGTGGTCTGTGCTTGTTAGCAGGAGAGATTGCTTCTACAGGGATTGGATACATTTAAATAGAATGGGTGCAAGAATATTTGCTGATGCTATCGAGGCAGTGTTAGGTGGGTCAGAAAACTGCTAGCTTGGGGGGGGGGATTCACAGACTAAAAGATTAACTATAACCACAGGCAGAGGTGAAAATGATTCTTGCCCAGCTTCTATTAGAATGAGCAGCAGCCTAGAAAGCAAAGTGCTGGGGATTTCAGGGATTGGTGAGAGTCATCATGATAAGGCCTGACGTAGGCGAGTGGTCAGGAGCGTGAGTGCAGTAGCATGTGCTCTTTGAGAGGACTGGGGTTCAAGCCCGTGACTGCTATATATGATTGTTTGTATTTGCTGATTTACTGTAAACTCCACTGGCCTGGTGATCGTGCCAGAGTATAAATAAGAACATACACATCATGGAACAAGTAAATACATGGGCTGTGTTAGGGTAACTAAGAGTAAAAACAAGTGCATGTACTCTTGCAGGTACAACAATGCTAGGAGTTTAGTAAATAAATTTGATGAATTTGAAGTGCTGGTCAAGACATCAAAGGTAGATATTGCTGAGATATCCAAAACATGGTTACACACACAGAGATATAAGCAGCAGAATTGGAATATGAGGAGTACAATGTGTACAGAAGGATATACAGGATATGAAGGGAGGAGGGTTTATGCTGTTAGTTAAGAAACACATAAAATCTAAATGCACCCAACTGACATAGATGGACAGTGTAATGTTCAGTCAATTTGGTGCAACATAAGCACTGGGAAAGCAAAAATGAGAGTAGGTGTGTGTTATAGGCCTAGTGACTCTGATGAGTACAACAAACAATTGTACAGGGAAATAGAGTGAGCCAGTAAATCAGAATGTCTTATAATGGGGGATTTTAACTTCCCAGATACTGACTGGAACTTGTGGTTGGTCACTTGCACACTAGCATGTTCAAGAGGCAACCAGAAGGAGCAATACTCTTGATCTGATTATCAGCAGTGATTACATGTGCATTAAGAATTTGCAAATAAAGGAACCACTAGGTGGCAGTGATCACAATGTGCTAGTGTGGGATTTACTTAAAGATGCAACTACCATCAGGGATAAAGAGAAGGGATTTTTCTTTCGTAAAGGTAACTACAGTGGTCTCGAACAATTTTTCAATTCTATACAGTGGGACCAACTGATGTGTTACCAATGGCAAATTCTAAATGGGAAGCATTCAAGGAATTAATCTTGGAAGCTACTAGGCTTTTCATACCAACTAAGAAATACTGTTCAAAGTTTAGGCCTAAATGGATGTCAGATGAACTAATGAGACTAGTGGCAGAGAATAAAAATGCATGGGATACATTTAAATTATCAGGAGACCCAAAAGCCTATGGTAGATATGAGCTAGTCTGTAATCAGGTCACAAAGCAGGTTAGGCAAGCAAAAGCAGATTATAAGAAATATTTGGTAAAGGATGCAAAGAAAACAGCAAAGACTTCTTTACTTATGTAAACTCTAGAAGGAACGGGATGAATCGGGTTGGTCCGCTTGATATCCATAATCCTGCTCAGATAGCTGACAATCTAAAAGGGTATTTTGCATCTGCATTCACACATGAGGAATCTTGTAGGAAAGTGGAGAACAGAAGCTTATTAAACTCTAACAGGGAGCTTAATGTTTTGTAATAAATTAAAGCAAAGTGGAGGAGAAATTGTTGAGGGTAAACATAAGTAAGGCACCAGGGGGTCTATCCAGATTTATTAAAGGAAATAGGCAAACCCTTAGTCCTAATTATGAAAGCATCATTGGACTCAGGGGAGGTCCCCGCAGACTGAAGATATGCAAATGTATCCCCAAATCACAAACGGGATCAAGGGGTGACATGAGTAATTACAGATCTGTTAGTTTAACTTCTGTTCCAGGGAATATAATGGAGTCACTAGTTAAAGAAGCATTGCAGGATCATCTAGACAAGACTGCAGTAATAATTCAGATACAGCATGGGTTTGTTAAGGGGAAGTCTTGTCTGATCAATTTGATTGGATACTATGACGTGGTGACAAAGGAAATGGATGCAAAAATTAATAATTTTGATATTATACACTTAGATTTCAGGAAAGCTTTTGATACTGTTGCACATGGAAGACCGCTGTACAAATTGGAGCAGTATGGCATTAACAGCAAGTTGCTACAAAGGTTGAAAGGGTGGTTGAGTGGAAGATAACAGAGAGTGGTAATCAATCGACACTGCTCTTTGTGGACTAATGTTATTAGTTTCCCCCAAGGTTCAGTGTTGGGTCCATTGTTGATTTTTGTATTTATTAATGATATTGATGATGGTATATCAGGCTTAATGTCCAAGTTTGCAGACGATACGAAGGTTGGCAGGGTTGTTAATGGCAGTACGATGCTACAACAGGATCTAGAAAAGTTGAGCAGGTGAGCTGAGAAGTTGCAAAGTTGCAACTGAAGTTTAATATTGACAAATGTAAAGTACTGCATATGGGAAGTAGTAACCCCAGAGTAACGTATCAACTGTGTGGTATTACACTCAGGGTGGTAGAAATGAAAGAGACCTGTGGGTAATCGTGCAGTCAAATATGAAGTTTTCTGAGCAGTGCAGACAGGCTGCTGAGTCGTGGGGTTTTGTCAATGATATACAGGAATTTTGCTAGTAGGGATAAGGAGATGTTTAGTTAATAGTTTAAATAAATTAAAGCAAGAACAGGACAAACTTTTAGAGCATACGGATGCGTGAAA
The DNA here is from genome assembly GCF_048544385.1 of Mastigoproctus giganteus. NCBI lineage: Eukaryota > Metazoa > Arthropoda > Arachnida > Uropygi > Thelyphonidae > Mastigoproctus > Mastigoproctus giganteus. The sequence continues at coordinate 18,666,561 of NC_143586.1, read as the reverse complement.
TGGGATTTTTTTTTTTTTTGACTGATGCTGTATAAGCTTGCTTTCTTGCATCATATGCTAATGCTAAAGTGGGACACCTTCAAATATTTTGCAGAAATATTGCAAGAAAAAAATGCCACTGCCACTCTATGCGGGTTGCAATATTAATCAGCAGGAATTTTACTAAAACACTTGACCATGATAAAAATCTTATCATGGTCAAGTATTTAAGATGTCTTGACGATAAATAAACTCCTACACCAACCATTAATGAAATAGCTCTTTACTCTGACTAGAATTTACAAATAAAATAACATATTTACAATAAAATTAAAATAAAACAGCTATGATACACTATATAAGAATTAAAACTATAATAAAATCATTATAATAAAATTAAAATTACTTTCTAAAATAAACGGGATAAAAAGCGATAAAACCTGTAGCTTTCGGAAGCATCAGCTTCCTTCCTCAACAGTAATGAATCTTCTGGCAACACTTCCTTATATATAACAGACTCATGGTATTTCTCCATGTGGTTCTATCGGCGCATGGTCAGAACTGGAAGCGGAAATAGCTCGGGAGCGCAGAAAGCAAAACCGTTCATCCGTATTTAGGACAATAGTTTCACATAGGGGATGCAAATGCATACCCCTGTCCCTATTCATGGTATTGTTGTCGGGTGAACAGATTTGCAGACTCTCAAGCCATTTACGGTCCCAGAATCCATGCGCTCAATCTACAATAACCGCATCCTCTGGGGAGATTTGATGCTGCCTCTCCCAATAATGCTCGGCCACAGCAGCTTTTAGTGTGGTAAAAGCTCTAGTAGATAGAGCAATGTCACACTGTACTACTCCTGAGGATAAAGAATGTGAAATCAAACGGGTCACAGCAGACCTTAGAAAATGCGGATACCCCAAGAGGATCGTGGACAGATATAGCAAAGGAATAGTGTCCAACTATAGGGAACCGTTTATTCCTGTGGCTACCGCATACATTCCTTACTATCCGGGCCTTACTGAGCGGTTAACCAGAATTTTATGGGGTTTTAAAACACGCTGTGTGCAGCTTCCCGGCAGAGGTTGCACACAGTTGTGTCCCAGGTAAAAGATCCAATCGTAAAGGACCTTAGTAGTGTGGAGTTGTTTATAGAATAAAATGCCTGGATTGTGGTGAATGTTATGTGGGCGAAACAAAACGGCGGTTAAAGGATCGTCTGGAGGAGCATTTAAATGCCATAAAAACTGCTGATTATAATAAGTCTGCTGTGGCCGAGCATTATTTGGAGAGGCAGCATCAAATCTCCCCAGAGGATGCGGTTATTGTAGATCGAGCGCATGGATTCTGGGACCGTAAATGGCATGAGAGCCTGTGAATCTGTTCATCCGATAACATGAATAGGGACAGGGGTATGCGTTTGCATCCCCTATTTGATATTTGAAATTATTGTCGTAAGTATGGATGAACGGTTTTGCTTTCCGCGCTCCTGAGCTATTTCGCCTTCCAGTTCTGACCATGCGCCGATAGAACCACGTGGAGAAATACCGTGAGCCTGTTATATATAAGGAAGTGTTGCCAGAAGATTCATTACTGTTAAGGAAGGAAGCTGATTCTTCCGAAAGCTACAGGTTTTATTGCTTTTAATCCAGTTTATTTTAAAAAGTAATTTTAATTCTAATATAATGATTTTATTACAGTTTTAATTCTTATATAGTGTATCATAGCAGTTTTATTTTAATTTTATTGTAAATATGTTATTTTATTTGTAAATTCTAGTCAGAGTAAAGAGCTATTTCATTAATGGTTGGTGTATGAGCTTATTTATTGTCAAGACATGAATTTACCCAACCTAAGAGGCCTTTTCCAGGATAAGTATTTAAGATCTTCAATTCAAATTTTTAGCTGATGATGTCTATCATGTTGTTAAAAAGGGGTGCTATAACAGTAGTAAATAACAGGGTGGGTATCCTGCTTTACAGGATGTCTACAGTTATCCTTTTAGCATAGTTAGAGCCATCGACTTGTATCTTGGCTTTGCAACTGGTTAGCAGTAATGACAGAAAGCATAACAGCTCACTACAGATCTGATGATGACCTGTTATGCTTGAAGAAGCTGTTCAGGCACATCAACAATATCAAAAACTGCTTCAATGTCTACATAAATTATCACCATCTTGACTTTTGTATAGGAATCATCAAGGATTTTTGTTATCAATGCCAGGAGATTCTTATGTGTGCTCATAGAGTAGTTTTGATTTTTTGTGCTAATTATAAGACTATTTGCTTAGGAAGGCTCAGTACAGGTATATTTTCAATGAGTTTTAGGGACAGAAGCAAAGAGAGCACCAATGTCAACCAGAGATACTTTGCTTACTAGTGCAGCAAAGTCAGGTAATATAAAGTTCTTGCACGTTACAGTTTGTAGTGGGAGGAAGAGAGTATTTTTTTTTTTACTTGGCTTGGGCACAAAGAAACTAAACTATAGTCAATATGGGTAAATATGCACCTTGGCAGAGGATGGATTGCTTAGGTTCTCAACTGAAGAAGAAATTAACAGATTATTAAAATCTCATTAAATGTTTATTCTGTTTTTGCACCAAAGCAACTTAAGGCTAAGAGGTATCAGTATAATGTGTCTGTGAAGGTAATCTGATTAAATTTGTTTAAGACAGGTCTATAGCATATAGGCTAAAAAATTTTATTATATATAGTGGGAGGACACTTCATTAGCAGTACAGGATGCAAGCAGAGAGTTGACTGCTTAAATTAACTAGCATTTGCTAGAGTGATGGATGTTGATGGATTTAACTGAAACCCAAAGGGTGGGACTGACTCTTTCTGAACCACTTCCTCTGAATCTCATAATGAAGTTTATCACTTGTCTAGGTCTAACTGCTTCAGAAATTTACAAAACGTTTCCAAGTACAAAGTATTTCCAAAAGTATCACTGTAGTACAGTTTAATGGCCTTGTTTCAGCCTGATAAATTTGGTACAGGCCTTGAATACTATACTTGAACACTACATGAGCCAGGGGCATAGCAAGGTAGGCACAGAAGCAAAAGGAGCACCAATGTCAAGCATAGATATCTTGCTTACTAGAGCAGCAAACTCAGGTACTATAAAGTTCTTGCACATTACAGTTTGTGGTGGAAGGGAAGGAGTATTTTTTTTTTTTACTTGGCCTGAGCACCAAGATTCCTTGTGACAGCATTATTATAAGCACTGTAAAAATAAAATGATACCCACAGCAATCTTTAAGCCTAATTAGTATTAGTACAAGCCACAAGATGCAAAAGATAAGTCTTTGCTGCATCGACAAAAAAAACAACTTTTATCTATACAACCTATATCTTTTTTATCACATCCTTCCCACTGTCACAAGGTACTTATCCAGTTTCCCTTTAAACTTTATCACACTATCATCAACATTAATCACCCAGGAAGGAAATTTATTCCAGTGGTAAACAATGCTCTGACCAAATATAAACTTCCTGACATCCAATCTATCATAATTTAAGAAAAATGATGTGTGATGATTATCCATAAATTATTAATAAAACACTTTTATATCACATGAATAACTCAAAGTTAGTTTAGGTGCTTACAATCTAATTAGCCATATGGTACAAGGAAGCCCTGGGCTTTTGTTAATTATAGTAAATTGGATACAAAAGTGTTATTTTGAGGCCTTTGCTGGATCCTGTCATCAGAACCAATACATGAGCTGATAACAGCTCCTTACTCCATGGTTGTCAAATTAAGACTGCTGCATGAGCAGTCAAGCAGCAATCTTAGTTTAATTAACTTATATTAATAACTTATCTTGAATTATTCACATGATATGAAAGTGTGTGTGTGTGTGTGTGTGTGTGTGTGTGTGTGTGTGTGTGTGTGTGTGTGTGTGTGTGTGTGTGTGTGTGTGTGTGTGTGTTTAATGGTGCACAAGCTGCTGTGGCTATAGCGTGCCATGATATGAAAGTGTTTTATTACATAAAAAAAAATCAGTCTATTAGCATACTTATACGTATGTTAACCTTGATGTCTGCATATATCAAAACACGCAAGTCTCTTTCCTCATTTATGCTCTTCAGCTCTGCCCTGCCTACAGAGGTGCTCAAAAAATTGACCAAATTTCTGTGAAATTTGGCAGTATATCATACATTTCTTGTAATACCATTACCTAAGTGCATCATCCATCTTTATCAAGCTCTTTTAGATATCACATGCCATACATGATTGCATCACCCTATCAGCAGTATATACACAGCATATACACCAGCGTATATGCACAGTATTCTGTGCTGTTGCAATGGCCAAGTTTTTGCAATTAACCACGTAGGAAAAGTGTCGCTGCTGCATTGAATATAGAAGGATATTCTTCTCATTAAATAGCTAAAAGGATTCACTGTAATCAGTCAACAGTGGCACATTTATTACAAAAATTATCAGATACTGTCATTCTAAACAGAAAGAAAGTGGATGTCCATGAACGCAGCATGGACACTGGACATGCAGCATGTCCAGCAGCAGGACAGATTTCTGGACCATCTGTGTAACCAAAACAGAAAATCCTCATCAACAGATCTCAAAACAGCATGGGAGGAGGATACAGGAGTAAACGCAAGTACTGTTACAGTATGCAGATGCATTTTCTCATTGGGATTAGTAGCACATCACCCAAGAAAATGCCATTTTTGGTGCAAAAAATGAAAGTTTGGCATCTAAAGTGGGCAAAAGAGCATGCTAGTTGGTCTGAGAACCAGTGGAAAAAAAATCACTGCTTTCGTAGAATTTTTGTTATTTTCTCTTATGAATCAAAGTTCAATTTGCATGGTTCGGATGGCCAGCAGACTGTTAGACAAAGAAGAAGAGGAGAAGAATTTCATCCCAACTGTGTCATTGCCACAGTGAAACATTCTGTATCTCAAATAATATAGGGCTGTATTTCACATAGAGGAGTTGGTCATTTTGAATTTGTGAAGAGCAAAGTGAATGCTAAGGTGTACAAGGACATTCTTGAGCCAAAATTACTTCTCACAATCAGAGACCATTATAAGGATGTTGCCAATTGCATTTTTCAGGATGACTCTGCTCCATGTCACAGAACCAAAACCATAAATACAACTTCATAAAATTTGCAAAAGTTTTAAATTCATGAAACGTCACACTCTTGCTTAAATAAATGAAATTATTTCACAATCTTTACTGTCCACAGGTGCAAAAATAGTTGAAGGATATATCAATTTGCACAATAACATGGCCTGGGAACAGTCCATACCTCAATTCAGTTGAAAACTGTTGGAACAAAATGGGTGTTTCAGTAATGCAAAAGAAAACAAAAATACTTAGAGAGCTGCAGGAGACATTAATCCATGTTTTGTACCATGAAAATTTCCAGGAATACATTCGGAACCTTATCCAGTAGATGCCACGATGATGTGCAGTAGTCATCAAAGCAAGGAGTGGGCCAACAAAATATTATGAATTTTTGGTTATACAGCCACTCCCCGGCTTATGTAATACAGGCAGTTCTCGCTTTACGAGTTTTCACTTTACGAGTTCCTGGGTTTACAAGTTTTTTTACCCAAGTATCAAGTATAAAAAAATTGAAAATATGAACATTAATTGCAAAAAATGAATGTTAAACATTCATAATAATGTATTCCAAACCACGTGCATAGCTATACAATACAGTGTACCACACTTTACGATATTAATCGGTTCCAGAGACACCACCGTATCGTTAAAATATTGTAATGTGGTTGGTTGGGTTTTATTGGCGCATTAGCAACTAAGGCTATAATGTGGCAATGTAATGTGCACCCAATAACACATTGTTTTTTGATAATTTGTTTCAATATCTTGGAAGTTGAAATTTTCGCTGTATAACTAAGCTATTTATTTCTCTATAATTTCATTTTTAGGTCACAAGCTGACCTTAAGGCCTTATAAAAGGTCGTGAGCGTGTTTTGTAAATTGTATTAGTTACCAATTCAAATCATTAAAATGCACTACACTTTCTTCACTATCATATGTTCTGTTATAAGAATCAATTTTAAATGCCTTTGTGATATTTTTCTAAAGCACATTTCTGGAACTACCATAAAACAATAAAAACGATTTGCACCTTCCGCTTTATTGGGCTTTTCTGTTACTGCAATCAATTATAAACGGGTAGTTTGTTTATTGTTTGTTATTTGGTTTTTAGGAGCATTAGCAACTAAGGCCATATTGCTCCGGGGATATGCGGTGGTCATTCCCTGACCTTTCCGCATCCTCCATATTTGGTGGTCACAGGCTCGAACCCCGGTCTAATCAAGAAGCGTGTGCTACGCACTGCTGCTCCCGCCTACGGAGGCGCCTAATAAATGGTTAGTAAACTCAATCTTCTTGTATTTGCGAAAGTACTGATAGCTGGAATTGTGTGGTTTTTTACGTTATTATGGTGAAATGTGTTTTCCCTTTACTGAAATCTTCAATCGTATAAAAAACATAAATAAATCTTCGGAATCTTCTCTTCATTCCTTTTTTTTTTTAAGCTTCGTAAACTTGTTACTCCACGCGAATTGTGTTAGTTGAAATTTGTGTGTGCTATTAAAAAATGCTTATGCATGCAATCATGAAATTTCTAATTAAAAGAGAAGATTATCTTGGAAACAAACGCCTCTTGAAACATTTCTGAAGAAGACGATTCCTTGTGCAACAAACCAACGAGTACCGAGCCAATAATGAGTGATCAATGAGTGTGCATTTAGTCGATGATGACGAAGAATAAACATTCTTTAACATTTGTAAGTCGTAAATAATTTCTCTATTATTATAATTTGCTTGATTTTACAGGCTACGTTTTAATTTCTTTCGATAAATCAATCATTGTTTAAACGGCACCTCTGCAGCCAGGTGGGCAGGAGCAACAGTGCGTAACACACGCTTCTTGATTAGACCGGGGTTCGAGCCCGTGACCACCAAATACGGAGGATGCGTAAAGGTCAGAAAATGACCACCGCATATCCCCGGAGCAATATGGTCTTAGTTGCTAATGCTCCTAAAAACCAAAAAATAACAATAACAGTAACATTGTTTAAACATAAACTAATTAGCTAAGTAATTTCATTGTTGAGAACATAACCCCTATTTTTAACCTTATGTTTATGAGTAATAAATTCCCGTTTTACGAGTTTTCGCTTTATGAGCGCGTGCTGGGAACGAATTAACTCGTAAAGTCGAGAACTACCTGTACTCGACTTACGGAAATTTAACTCTACGTAAGTTTTTGCCGGTCAGAGCAAACTTAAAAAAAATCATGGAAACATATTTTGCATCCCGTAGGAATAAATGGAGGTATCGTGAAAACGGGTTGTAAACTCAATCTTATTGCATTTGCAATAATACCAATAACTGGAATTCTGTGGGTTTTTACATTATGGTATTATGGTGAAATGAGTTCCCCTTCACTGAAATCTTCAATCATATAAAAAAAGGTAAATAAATTTTCAGAATCTTTTGTTCCCACATTTGGGCACCACCCGAAATGTGGGAACAATATTCCATGGTAGAGCGGATTTGCGATTTATACAGAGTGAGCAGCTGTTTGGAAGAAAAGTAACGCCGAGAGCGAAAGAGAAAACCAAGTTTTTTTGATGCAGAGGAAGCAATATTTTTAATGTGCTTGCACCAAGAGAGATTAGAGGTCAGGGTAATTTCCAAAAGAGATATACCATTTTGCCTAGAAATCGGTGTCACCAAAGATAAGCATAGGAGCAGAAGAATCCTTTTTGCAAGATATAAGACAAGACTGAGTTTTAGAAGGATTTTTTTTTTTTTTTTTTTTTTGATTTGGTAGTTGTTGGCGCATCGGCTTCTGTGGCCATATTGCACCTCCCAAGGTTTTTGCAGTACTTTGATCCAAGCCCGAGGCGGGAATCGAACCCGCGACCTTTGGGTTGCCGGGCAGGTACTTTACCCACTCGGCTAGCCCGGTCGGCTTTTAGAAGGATTGAAATCAACTAAGTTGTCTTTGCCGCACTGGAGAATTACCTGAAGATCAGCATTTAAGGAATTAGTAGAAGATTTCAGAAGTTGAAGCTGATTGAGCAGGGCAAGGTTTCTCAAAATGGAAAGTGGAATGCAATGTGCTATCATCGGCAAAATTATGGATAGGATTTCCAGTCAATGGAAGAAGGTCATTAATATACAATAGGAAAAGAGTGGGCGAGAGAACTGAACTTTGGAGGACACCAGCATTAGTGGAAAAGTTAGAAGACAGAGAGCCATCTACCATCACTCTCAGTGAGCGATTAGAGAGAAAACTCGATAACCAATTACAAAAAACAGTTGGCAAACTATAATATGGAAGTTTGTTTAGAAGACCTTTATGCTAAACACAATCGAAAGCCTTTGAGATGTCAAGAGCAACTACTTGTGTTTCACCGAACCTTTCCATTGAATTAGTCCATAAATGGGTAACATAAACCAGAATATCACTAGTGGATCGACACTGACGGAATCCATACTGGCGATCGTTGATCAGACGGAAGGTTTCTTGGTTGTTTAAGAGTTGGCGATTAATTGATTTCTCCATTACTTTAGAAAGAGTATAAGTAATTGCAATGGAACAATAATTGGATGAGAGGGATTTGTCACCCTTTTTAGGAACTGGCTGGATATGAGCAAATTTCCAAGCAGAAGGAAAAACACCTTTGGAATAAGAAAGTGAAAAAAGGCAGCAAAGAATAGGAGTAAGTTCAGGACCACAGGTTTTGAGAACAAGAGAAGAAATACCATCGGGACCTGAAGCTTTCTTAGCATCAAGATTCATCAAAATCCTTCTGACATCCTTTTGATGGAAGACCACAGGAGGCATTGAATGGAGCGTGTTGGGAATGGTGGGAGGTGTTTTACCAAGATCATTAATACATGAGTTGGAAGAAAAATGGGATGCTAGCAGGTCAGCTTTATCCTTGGCTGAAGTGACAACAGAACCATCTGGTTTGGACAGAGGTGGGAGCAGAGATGGGCAAAAGTTGCGGCCAATAGCTTTGGCAAGAGACCAGAATGCTGCTTGGGCTACCATTAGGGCAAGAAGCAAGTTTTCTACTCTTAGCCTGTTCAAACTCTAGTTTGGACTAGAATTAATCTATAAACTAGTTAATCACAACATTTCTACAGATTTGTCTCTTTCTTCTTGTGATTCCTCTTAACTGATAGAATAAAAACACAAATTAAATATTTATAGTTAGCTAGGTTATAGGTTATAGTTGGCTAGTTATAGTTAACATGCACACAAAAACTATTATTTATAACAACTCAAAAAAAAAATTGTGCTGCAACGATTAAGTAAGTAGTAATATATTACCAACATCCCATATATAAGAGTCCACGTTTTCAGGGTTTTGCTGAGTTTCTACATATGTGTAAGACACGGCAAGTCTATTGTAACTTTCTGGGCACCATGAGATATGTGAAACACCTCTTTTGATAGGATTGAAATCTCTGAAAAAAATTACACACAAAGAGGATTACCTAAAAGTAGGTAAATTATTTCATACTGATCAAAACATTTAGGTAACAGTTGAAGTTTTAATAAACATAAATTTGTCATAATTAATACAGCTTTTCTATTTATTATTTTAGTCATTATACAGTTACAGAATTTGGCAAGCTTCTCTTAAACAGCTGGTCCAGAAAATAAATCTGAAGATAAATAGTAAAGCAAAGTTTCCCCAATATTAAACTTAAGTAAGTAGCTAGATCAGTCATGTAAGTAGTAATGCAGAGGAATGGTAGGGTTTTAATTGCGATAAATAAGTAACTCAAACTTTCTAATCACTTGTTGGGCATATATTTTTTATCTAAGGAATTTTTACTTTTTTGCAAGGATATAACTAATTTAACATTGCAATCATTATGTTATAGCATAACATATATCTTGAACTTCAGGGTGTAAGGGAAAACAGTAGTAGTAGTAGAGGCATAAGTATGAGCTTATGTAGCATCAGACAAAAAAAAAAAAAAAAAAAAAAAAAAAAAACAATTTCACACAGCCATTCCCTCTAAAAATTTGTCCAGTTCCTCCGTGAATTCATTTAAGCTATCAACTTCCACAATGACAGATAGAAGTTTGTTTCAGCAATTAACCACTCACTTGCTAAAGGCAAATTTCCACACATCTATTCTACAACTGTCTTTGCTCAATTTGAATTTATGCCTTCTCAGGTTCATAATCTGATCAAGAGGCATCCCATCAGAATTCAGCGTGCCCAACCCATTCATGGTCTTATACACCTCAATCAGATCACCTTGTAGGTACCTAGTATCCAGCCACTGCAATTTTCAGAACTTAAGCCTTTCTTGGTTAGAGGACCCTGACCAATCCTGTTGCCCTTCTCTGTACATGCTTAAGCAACTCTACATCCTTCCTAAAATTAGGCCTCCAGACCAGTACGCAGTACTCAAGGCGTGGCCTGACCATTGCCTTATACAAAGGGATAATTACCTCCTTTTCCTTGCTAGCAAAATTCCTATATATCATTGACAAAGCCCAATGACCTGCTCTGCAGCCTGTCAGGATTGCTCAGAAAACTTCCTACCTGACTGTACAATCACTCCCAGGTCTTTTTCATTTTCTACCACTCTAAGTGTAGTACGACACAGTTGGTATGTTTCTCTGGGGTTACTTCCACCCATATGTAGTACTTTGCATTTGTCAATGTGAAACTTCAGTTGCCACTTCTCAGCCCATCTACCCAAATTTTCTAAATCCTGTTGCAGTAGCACACTGCTATTACTGTCATTAACAACCCTGCCAACCTTTGTATCATCTTCAAACTTCGACACTAAGCCTGATATACCTTCATAAATATCATTGATAAATATACAAAACAACAGAGGACTCAACATCGAACCCTGTGCAACTCCACAAATAACATTATTCCACGAACAGCAGCATCTATTGATTACTAATCTCTGTCTTCTCCCACTCAACCACCCTTTTATCCATTGTAGCAACTTACCATTAATACCATACTGTTCCAATTTGTACAGTAATCTTCCATGCACAACAGTGTCAAAAGCTTTCCTGAAATCCAAGAATATGATATCAAAATTATTTTTTGCATCTAATTCCTTTGTAACCACATCATAGTATTCAATCAAATTTGTCAGACAAGACTTTCCCTTAAGAAATCCATGCTCTGTCTGGATTATTGCTGCAGTCTTGTCTAGATGATCCTGCAATGCATCTTTAACCAGTGACTCCATTATTTTACTTAAAACTAGATAGTTTAATACATATCACTGCATTTAGGAATCCATTAGCTTAGTGTAGTATTGTCAGTTAATCAATTAAATTAATTAATCTTATAAATTTTCGTTGTTAATCAATTTAAATTAATTAATCTTATAAATTTTCATTGTTAATCAATTAAATTGTATTTAAACAGAAATCATGCTCCAGACTAGAGAACAAAGCAACAGGAGTGCTGTGGCTCAGGGAAGTACCGAAGGTATGATTCTCCAATGCATCACAGCCTAAAAAAATGTGCAACTTGTGAAATGTTTGCAGACTTTCTGGAATAGGACATGATCCAGTCAAGGAAGATATATTTGTGTGTGTGAAGAAATTAAGTGCCATCTGATGGCATTTATGAGAGTTTTAAGAGTAGGGTAGATATCCTTTAAGAAATTAAAATGAGGGCTCATCAAGCTTTCAGCTGCCCAACTGAATACCAGAGCTCACACTTATGCATCAGACAACACAGCAGCTATCTTGAAGGCAGAATGCACTGGTCCCATAGCAGCTAGTTATTTTCACTGACTCTACTGTCAGGGAAACAGGAAATATGTTGAACAAGAAGGATAGGTAGCATAGGACCACGGTATGTTGTATGTATGTATGTATGTTTGCGGGCTTTATGGCACAAGGGCAACATGGCCATAATGCCCCAACCAGGTATGTTTGCCATGGGCAAAGGTAGATGACATTATAGAGCAGATTATCATTTTTTAAGGGCACAAAAGGTGATACTATTGTACACGTTGGAACTAATGATATTAAGAATAAGAGATCTCAGGGCTTACTTAAAAGTATAGGGCAATGTTGGCAAAAAAGTCAAGATTTAGGATTGAATTTGAAAGTGTCTGCAATTCTGAGCAGACATGATAGGAGGGAGTATATGTTGAGAGCCTTGTCAATCAATTCAGCCCTGCAGGGAAGGTGCAAAGCTCATGGGTTAGAATTTTTCTCAGCGTGGTCTGTGCTTCTTAACAGGAGAGACTTGTTTTTACAGAGATGGGATACACTTGAATAGAAGGGGTGCAAGAATAATTCCTAATGCTATTGAGGCAGTGATAGGCAGAGTGAAAAACTGCTAGCTTGGGGGTTTTTGTCTTTTAGGAGCATTAGCAACTAAGGCCATATTGCTCCGGGATATGCGGTGGTCATTCCCTGACCTTTCTGAATCCTCCGTATTTGGTGGTGACAGGCTCGAACCCCGGTCTAATCAAGAATGTGTGCCGCTGCTCCTTCCCACCTGGCTACGGAGGCGCCAGCTTGGGGGGGGGGGATATACAGGCTAATAGTTTAACAAGAGATGCAGGCAGAGGTGAAAGTGATTCTTGCATTGTTACTACTGGTACATGCAGCAGCCAGGAAAGCAAAGTGTCTGGGATTTCAGGCCCTGCTGTGGTCATCATGGAACAAATGAATACATCTTAGTTACCCTAACATGAATACATGTTAGGGTAACTAAGAGTAAGAACACATGCATGTATATTTGCATCTCAAACAAGATTTCCCCTTAACAAATCCATGCTGTGTTTTAAGTATAACTTGCAATCTTGCCTAGATGGTCCTGCATTACTTCTTTAACCAGTAACTCCATTATTTTCTCTGGAAAGAAGTTAAACTAACAGGTCTGTAATTATTCCTGTCACCCTTTTATCCCCCTTTGTGACTGGGGATACATTAGCACATCTCCATTCCGTGGGGACCTCCCTGAATCCAAGGATGCTCTCATAATTATTAATGGTCTCATAATTAAGAGCTTGCTTACTTCCTTTGCTGCCACCTTTAATATAACTGAATATATCCCATCCATCCCAGATGCCTCTGTTATGTTTAACTTCAACAATTTCTCTTCCACTTTCCTCTTTATTATAAAATCTTTTAGTTATTACAAAATTTTGGTTATTATAAAATCATTTAGCTCCCTGTTAGAGTTTGATAAACTTCTGCCATCACTTCCCTAAAGATTCCTCATGTATGAATGTAGATGCAAAATACTCATTCAGTTACTGTCACTCCCAGCTACCTGAGCAGGGTTCAACAGTCAAACCATTGATATCAAGTGGACCAACCTGATTCATTCCCTTCCTTCTACTGTTTACAGAAGTAAAGAAGTCTTTGCTGTTTTTCTTTGCATCCTTTGTCAAAGATTTTTCATAATCCACCTAAGCATGCCTAACCTCCTTTGTGACTTGATTACAGACTAGCTTATATCTACCATAGGCTTCTGTGTCATCTGATAATTTATATGCATCCAGTGCATTTTTCTTCTCTAGCTACGAGTCTCATTAGTTCACCTAACGTTTATTAGGCCTAAACCTTGGCATATTTCATAGTTAACATGAAAAGCCTAGTAGTTTCTATGATTAATTCTTTGAATGCTTCCCATTTAGAATTTGCTGATGGTAACATCATTTTTGTCCCACTGCATAGAATTTAAAAACTATCTGAGACCACTGTAGTTGCCCTTACGAAAACAAAAAGCCTTTCCCTTTACTCTTGACAGTAGCTATATCTCTAATTAAATTCCACATTAGTACATGATCACTGCAACTTAGTGGATCTTTTACATGTAGATTCTTAATGCATGAAGAATCACTGCTGATAACCAGATCAAAAGTACTGCTTCCTCTTGTTGCCTCTCTAACATGCTGCTGCAGAAAACAAGCATCTACTAAATGCACAAAATTTTTGCTCTAGTGTGTGTGAATGACCAACCCACAAGTTCCAGTCAATATCTGGAAATTTAAAATCCTCCATTATAAGACATTCTGATTTACTTGCCCACTATTTCTTTGTGTCAGTGTATTATAGGCCTAATGACTCATCAGAGTCATTAGGCTTATAACACACTCCTACTCTCATTTTTGCTTTTTCAGTGCTTATGTCACACCAAACTGACTCATCACTGCACTGTCCACCCATATCAACTGGATGCACTGCCTTAGATTTTATGTGCTTCTTAATTAAGAAGCATATAAAATTTGATGTCTTGATCATTCAAATTCATTAAATTTTTTGCTATGCTTCTAGTACTGGTGTGAACAAAGGTAAACATGCACCTGTTCTTATTCTTAGTTACCCTAACACAGCCTGTACATTTACTTGTTCCATGATAACTCCCAGCAGTCCTTGAAATCCCTCACCTTGCTTTCCAGGCTGCTCTGCTCATTCCAAAAAAGCAGAGCAAGAATTGCTTTCATCTCTGCTTGTGGCTATTGCTAATCTATTAGTCTGTGTATCCCCAAGCTAGCAGTTTTGCGGTTTTCCAACATATCTAACACTGCTTCAATAGCATCACCAAATATGCTTTCACCCTTTCTATTAAAGTGTATCCCGTCCCTGTAGAAGCAGTCTCTCCTGTTAATAAGCACAGATCATGCTGAGAAAAATTCTACCCCATGAGCCTTATAGCATTAACATTAGTAGAGGCATTTGAGAAAGCAAGCTTATGCAGCAACAGCCAAAAAAAAAAAAAAAACACTTCCACTTCACCCCTCTGTTTGTTCGAAATACCTGTCCAGCTGAGCCTTAAACTTATTTAGGCTATCAACGTCCACGACAAGGGATGGAAGTCTGTTCCACCAACCAACCAACCACCCGCTGGCTAAAGGCAAATTTCTGCACATCTATCCTACATCTGTCTTTCCTCAATTTGAATGTATGCCCTCTCAGGTGATTATTCTGAGCAAGAGGAAGAATCCCATCAGCATTGAGCATGCTCAAACCATTCAAGGCTTTATACACCTCTGTCAGATCACCTCGCTGGTGCCTAGTCTCCAGACACTGTAATTTGCAAAACTTAAGCCTTTCTTTGTAAGAGCACCCCTTTGTTCCATTCACTAATCTTGTTGCCCTTCTCTGTACTCATTACAGCAGCTCTACATCCTTTTGAAATGAGATCTCCAGACCTGTATACAGTACTCTAGGTGTGGCCTGACCATTGCCTTATACAAGGGAATAATCACCTCCTTATCCCTGCTAGAAAAATTCCTATATATCATTGACAATACACCATGAGCTACTCTTGCAGCCCATCTGCACTGCTCAGAGAACTTCATATCTGCCTGCACAACCACCCCCCCAGGTCCCTTTCATTCTCTACCACTGTCAGTGTAGTACCACAGAGCTGATACGTTGCTCTGGGGTTGCTGTTTCCCATATGCAGTACTTTACATTTGTCAATGTTTAACTTCATTTGCCACCTCTCAGCCCATCTGCTCAACCTTTCCAGATCCTGTTGCAGCAGCATAGTGTCAGTAGTGTCCTTGATAACCCTGCCAACCTTCGTTGGCAGGGTTGTCAAGGACACTACTGACAATCTCTCCAGGGCCAAATACAATCCCATACAATCTCTCCAGGGCCAAATACAATCCCATACAATCTCTCCAGGGCCAAATACAATCCCATACAATCTCTCCAGGGCCAAATTGATCGACAAGGCTCTCTCATATACTACCTGCTATTGTGTCTGAGCAGATTTGCAGACACTTTCAAATTTAATGCTAACTCTTGATTTTTTTTCAACACTGACCTGTACTTGTTAAATACATTTGTGCAGATCTCCTGCTCTTAATGTCATTACGGTCAAATCCTTATTGCCACATTTATCCAATTTCTATGGATACAGATAATGCAATATTTGTGACATACTTAAGCCAAGAAAGGTTAGAAGTTAGACCAACCAAAGTACAGGCAACCCCCATATAACACGGTACTTCTACAACATGGTTTTGTTCTAACACGACTGATAAATTGCAGCAATCTTCGCACAACACAGTACTTCCACAACAAGGTTTTGCTCTAACACAGGACTGCTAGGAACGAGAGTTGCTCCATGCGGGTGAAGTTTTTATGGCCTCAGTTAATTTTTTCTTAAATTTTTGCTGTTTTATTGACTTAAATTGGCATATTAATCTATTTTCTAGAAATAGCTTTATATTCCTAGTTATGATACTTAGTTTAATTTGAACTTAGATAGAGATTTTGTAGGTTATTACTTAGTATCGGTAATGGTATCCAATCCACATATTGGACAAGATTTTGCAGTTCTCGCAAATGCTAAGTTTTTAATTATATTTAGCCGTTTTATTGACTTAATTGTTATATTAAATTATTTTCTATAAGTAGCTTATAGACCTAGTCAAGCTCTGTGGTTTATTTTGAATTTAGATAGCGATTTTGAAAGTTAATTAATACTTAGTGTATACACTAAGTATTAATAGGAAATCTACACTAATACTTAGAGTAGATTTCCTATTCATAACTTGCCACCATTGTTATAAGATACGTATATCCAGAACTAGATAGCGTAAGGTTTAATGTATAATTAGATAGCGAAACACATAGCACTGTATTAGAAATCTGTTAGCTTAATCAGCAAAATTTATTAATCTAATTAAAATTTATTGTCAATTAAATTGTACTTTTTTAACTAAATACATATAACGATTTAGACTTTACAAATATAACATTATAAATTAATACATAAAACTTGGAAAGAGTTACAAAAGTCATATAACATAACTCGTAGATAATACTTGATACTGAAATATATATAAATATAAATATATATAAATAAATATATAAAATATATAAACATATAATGTTATAACTGCATTGGGATATAAGTTAGGGCTATATTTTTTATTGAAATTGAAATTTTATTTGATATTAAATCAAAATCATGACTCAGACCAGACCAGCAAAGCAAAAGGCTCGAGCTATTGGGAGTGCTGTGGCTCGGGGGAGAACTGAGGGTGGTGGTTGTCCTCTGAATCACAGTCTTTTGAAATGTACTGCTTGTTTGATGTTTGTGGAACAATCAGGAATGGGACATGATATTGCCAAGGGGAATTTGTGTGGCTTTGTGCGATGTAACAAGTGTGAGGAAATCAGGCACCAACTCAGCGTTGTTATGGTCCTATATAAGAGATTGAAGGACAGGGTGGATGCCCTTGAAGGATTTAAATTGAGGGGCCCATCAAGCTCTCAGCTGCCCACATTAATATCAGAGCTTGCACATCACACAACACAGCAGCAACCTCCGAGGCAGAATGCGCTGCTCCCAAAGGAACTAGTTGTTGGTGACTCTGTTGTCAGAGAAACAGGGAACATATTGTGCAAAAAGGATAGCTGGAACAGAACCAGGATGTCTACCAGGGACAAAGGTTGATGACATTGAAGAGCAGATATCATCTTTTAAGGGCACAAAAGGTAATATTGTTGTACAAGTTGGCACTAATAATATCAAGAGTAGGGGACTGGCTGAATTATTTAACAAATACAGGTCAATGTTGAAAAAAAGCCATGAGTTAGGGTTGAAACTGAAAGTGTCTGCAATTCTGCCCAGACACGATAGGAAGGAGTATATGATGGGAGACTTGTCGATCAATTCGGCCCTGGAGAGATTGTGTAAGGCTAAAGGGGTAGAAATTTTCTCAGCCTGGTCTGTGCTTGTTAACAGGAGGGACTGCTTCTATAGGGAGGGGATACACTTAAATAGAAAGGGTACAAGAATATTTGCTGATGCTATTGAGGCAGAGTTAGGTGAGTCGGAAAACTGCTAGATGAGGGGGATACACGGACTAATAGATTAACAGCAGCCGCTTGCAGAGGTGAAAGTGATTCTTGCACTGCTTCTATTGAAATGAGCAGCAGCCTGGAAATTTCCAAGACTCATGTTCCTCATCTCGTCCTCATGTTCCTTGTCGATCAATTCGGCCCTGGAAAGACTGTGCAAGGCTCAAGGGGTAGAATTTTTTTCAGCCTGGACTGTACTTGTTAACAGGAGAGATTGCTTCTACAGGGATGGGATACACTTAAATAGAAAGGGTGCTAGAATATTTGCTGATGCTATCGAGGCAGTGTTAGGTGGGTCGGAAAACTGCTAGCTTTGGGGGAGACAAAGACCAATAAATTGACAGTAGCCACTGGCAGAGGTGAAAGAGATTCTTGCACTGCTTCTATTAGAATGAGCAGAAGCCTGAAAAACAAGATGCATGGTATTTCAGAGACTGCTGGGAGCCATTGCAGTACAAGTAAACACATGGGTTGTGTTAGGGTAGCTAAGAATAGAAACAGGTGCAGGTATACTTGCGTGTACACCAATGCTAGGAGTTTAGTAAATAAATTTGATGAATTTGAGGTATTGCTCAAAACATCAAAGGCAGATATTGTTGGGATATCAGAGACGTGGTGTCACACAGATATAAGGGATGCAGAACTGCAATTTGGGGAGTACAATGTCTACAGAAAGGATAGACAGGATAGGAAGGGGGGAGGGGTTATGCTATTAGTTAAGAAACACATAAAAACCAAGGAAGTGAAGCCAGTCGACATCGCTGGACAGTGCAGTGTTGAGTCAGTTTGGTGTGACATAAGCATTGGGAGATCAAAATTGAGAGTAGGAGTGTGCTATAGGCCTAATGACTCTGATGAGTATAATAAGGAACTGTACAGGGAAATAGAGTGGGCCAGTAAATCAGAGAGTCTTATAATGGGAGATTTTAATTTCCCAGATATTGACTGGAATTTGGGGGCTGGTTACTCACACACTAGCAGGGCTTTTGTGGATTTATTGGATGATTGTTTTCTACATCAGCATGTTCGGGAGGCAACTAGAGGGAGTAATACTCTTGATTTGATTATCAGCAGTGATTCTTCATGCATTAAGAATCTGCAGATAAATGAACCACTAGGTGGCAGTGATCACAGTGTGCTGAAGTGGGATTTACTGAAAGAGGTAACTACCATTAGGGGTAAAGGGAAGGGTTATTGCTTCCGTAAAGGCGACTACGATGGACTGAGACAGTATTTAAATTCTATACAGTGGGACCAACTGATGATGTTATCAACAGCAAATTCAAAATGGGAAGCATTCAAAGAACATATCTTGGAAGCTACTAGGCTTTACATACCAACTAAGAAATATTGTTCAAGGTTTAGGCCAAAATGGATGTCTGATGAACTAATGAGGCATATGGCAGAGAAGAAAAATGCATGGGATACTTACAAATTAACACATGACACAGAAGCCTATGATAGATACAAGTTGATATGCAACCAAGTTACAAAGGAGGTTAGGCAGGCGAAGGCAGATTACGAGAAATCCTTGGCAAGGGATGCAAAGAAAAACAGCAAAGAGTTCTTTACTTATGTAAACTCTAGAAGGAAGGGGATAAATCAGATTGGTCCACTTGATATTGATGGGTCAACTGTTGAAGATCCTGCTCAGGTAGCTAACAAACTAAATGAATATTTTGCATCGACATTCACACATGAGGAGTTATTCAGCAAGGGGAATGCCAGAGGTGTATTCAACTCTAGCAGTAAGCTACAGAATCTTGAAATAACTGGGAGTAAAGTGGAGGAGAAACTGTTGAAGATAAACACCAGAAAGGCACCCCGGGGTGGATGGGATCTATCCAGTTATATTAAAGGAGGCAGCAAAGGAAGTAAGCAAACCCTTAGCCATAATTATGAGAGCTTCCTTGGACTTTGGGGAGGTACCCATAGACTGGAAATGTGCAAATGTGACCCCAATTCACAAAGGAGGATCAAAGGCTGACACAAGTAATTATAGACCTGTGAGCTTAACTTCTGTTCCAGGAAAATTAATGGAGGCACTGGTTAAAGAAGCACTGCAGGATCATTTAGACAAGACTTCAGTTATAGCTCAGACACAGCATGGTTTTGTTAAGGGGAAGTCTTGCCTGACCAACTTGATTGGATACTATGATGCAGTCACAAAAGAACTGGATGCAGGGAATAACTTTGATATTATATACTTGGATCTTAGAAAGGCTTTTGATACTGTTGCACATGGAAGCCTGCTGCACAAATTAGAGCAGTGTGACATTGGAGGCAAATTGCTGCTATGGATAGAGGGGTGGTTGAGGGGGAGAAGACAGAGAGTGGTAATCAATGGACACTGCTCATCGTGGACTAATGTTATTAGTGGAGTCCCTCAGGGCTCAGTGTTGGGTCCATTATTGTTTTCTGTATTTATAAATGATATTGATGATGGTATATCAAGCTTAATGTCCAAGTTTGCAGATGATACAAAGGTTGGCAGGGTTGTCAAGGACACTACTGACACTATGCTGCTGCAACAGGATCTGGAAAGGTTGAGCAGATGGGCTGAGAGGTGGCAAATGAAGTTTAACATTGACAAATGTAAAGTACTACACATGGGAAACAGCAACCCCAGAGCAACGTATCAACTCTGTGGTTGGTGGAACAGACTGCCATCCCTTGTGGTGGAGGTTGATAGCCTAAATAAGTTTAAGGCTCAGCTGGACAGGTATTTTGAACGAACA